>NC_068986.1:28784880-28785778 GCF_001194135.2 Octopus bimaculoides | reverse complement strand
TGTACATTGACCTTTCTAATTCGCAAAATAAAATAGTTTCTCCACAAATGCAGAGACTGTACACCTTCTGACAATGTAATACAATATAATTTGTATATGAATACATACATACATGTATGCGCATCTATATCTATACGTACATATATATATATATATATATATATACTTAGCTTATATAAAACAATACTGGTATATTCACTACTTAAAATAAACTACTTAGATTATGATTTAATTAATATATAGTTAGCATGTTCTTTTACTTCAGTACTCCTTTATTAAACACCATTATATACCAATTGTTTAATATTCACAGATACCATCTGATAAGTTAGTATTTAAGTATATAGTATGTATAAATATTAAACTACTTCTAGATAATTTCTTTTTCTGCATCTCTTGTGGTAAAAGTTTGCTATATACTCAAAAGTATTCAAAAAAACTTTTTATCCTTTTGTTATAATATTCTTCTTAATAATCTTCTGAATAACCCTAAGCTTTAACTTTATACAATATGGCAATATTGTTTAAAATATTTAACTATAGTACTACATGAGAAGATTGCCCCTGTTTCATTATCAATGGTCTGCTAGTGGCTGGGCCCCTTAATTGTCAGCTAACATCTTGATTTAAGTTTTCCTTTGCCAAATCTCATGATATTGCTTCTAATAAATCTTGATAGTTTTTATTACTCTACCCACTATGATTTCTGTCGACTCCCGCAACCTCATTCCTAACAGACACTGCTCCTTGTTCTCTCGGCTTTAGATATACAAAGATCTATCTATGTATCTATCTATCTATCTATCTATCTATCTATCTATCTATCTATCTATCGCCTGTTTATCTATCTATTTATCCATCTATCTATCTCTTTGTTTATCTGTCTATCTATGTATAT
>NC_068986.1:28776802-28783652 GCF_001194135.2 Octopus bimaculoides | reverse complement strand
TATATATACATACAAATGAACACACACACACACATATATAGTGAAAGCGCATATCTTATTGGTTAAGCTGATGAACTAATGATTATAAGATTGTGGTTTCGATTCCTCGACTAGGTGATGCAAAACGTCATTTCACGTTGCTCCAGTCCGCTGGCGAAAGGGTGTATTCCTACGACAGACCGGCGTCACTTCCAGGTTGCCGGGAATATATACGTCACAAAAACCGGGAAACCGACCCTATGAATTTATACGACTCAGGAAGGAGTATGTATGTATGTTTGTATGTATGTATGCCTGCACGTACGTACGCTTGTAAGTATCATGTATGTATGTATGTATGTTTTTCTCTTACTCTTTTTAATTTATAGTAAAGTTTATCCGGCCACCTACTTGGTAGCAAGGGTGTGAAAGAAAGCATCCCGTTTTGTTCATCCTGTTTAATAATCATTCTTTAAATCGTAAGAAGGTTTTCAGATTTTTAAAGGCCCAGATACCGTGATCAATTGAATTAAGGATACAGCGAGAATAACCTGTAACCTCCAAGCAATTTGACATTGCATATGTCATTAAAAAGACTTCAACGAAGTGTCCATGATGTCTGATACTTTAAGAATATACAGTTTACATTTTGATTCTGACCTGAAATGACATAACAGCGTTGGACAAGAGAATAGGGGAAGAACAACATTCAATAAAAACATAGGATTATAACAAAATTAGACAAAAAATATATGGCCATAATATAGGAAAATAACGGAACAATTCATTGTATAAACAAGGTGATAATAAAAAGCGACCGTAATTACATAGGTTGCATTCAGATAAGAATCTTACATTTAAAGTTTCCAGCTAAACGACTTATGTAAACCTACTATTGATAAACATAGAAATTCAATGAGATTAATATTAATAGGGTAGTATCGGCTGTTATAGCAAAAATAGTCAATAAAAAATATCTATAACAATTACAATCATATTAAATAAAAAGAAACTACACTAGCGTCTTGAAGATTGATTGGAATATTAACTTCATTTATGTGTTTATATTTACATGAGGTTTTGATCGGTATATTCTTAGCCAGTTCTAAGTAGTTTGATAAAAGTTTCATGTTAATGTTTTTGTTTGTCTTGATTTGGTTTCATTTCTGTAGAGTATTTTTTTAAATTTTTCAGCGTTTGTTTTTTTCCCTTGTTCACTCCGTTATTTTTTTAATGATAATTTCAATTAGGTTATAATGTAAGAAAAATAAAAATTAGAAAAAAGTTCAATCATAAATATGGAGACTAGAAAAATAAAGAGGAATAATGAAAACGGTAATGATGAAAATAGAGGACTAAAAAACAAAGAGAAACGTAAAGAGTATGTGAGTAACACTGAGAGTAAAAAGACTAGGTGTATTTGTGTAAGTGTGAGAAAGACAAAGTGAGGCTATATAAGGGAACGAGGAAAGGAGAGAGAGAGAGAGAGAAAGAGAGAGGGAGGGAGGTAGAGGGAGTTGTTGGAAGAAAGAGAAAAAGTGATGATAAATGGTATTGGAAAGGAAAACGAAAGGAAGAAGAGTTATATAGCCTTAAAGACGATGGGGAGAGTTGTGAAAATTATTAGAAAACTGAAAATATGAACATATACACATAGATACACACACACACATACACACATGTATATATATAAAACAAATATAAGAAAGATAATGTAAAAAGGAAATTTGAGAAGAATATTGAAAAGAAAATGTAAATAAATGAAGAATCAAAGCAAATGAAAGAAAAGGGTCGAAATTTATATGATTGATAAGAAAAAGATAGATAGAAGCAGAGAGTGGTTAGAAGTGAAAGTGAAAGTAGAAGAAAAAGTGAAAGAAATTTGAGAGAGAAGGAAGAAAAAGTGAAGTGAAAGTGAGAGATGAAAACAAAGAGAGAGAGAGAAAGAGAGAGAGAGAGAGACATTTAGCAAGGCGGGGAGACACGTAGTTAGGAAGAGAGAGACAGAAGCAAAAGGGAGAGTAAGAGAAAATAAGAGAAAGTAAGAAAAATAATGATAAAAAAAACTGACGTCAAACATTTACACAAATTTGGGGAGGGATAAGAAAACTAAAGAAAATTAATAAACACTAGAAACAAAACCAAAATTTACACATACACTCTGAAGAGGAAATGTGAAATATGCCAATAAATAGTTCTTGAATAGAATTTTTATTTCCTTTATTTTCTTATATTTTTAGTATTTTTTTATTATTATTCCTTATTTGCGTCTTTTACTGCAATTCTCCAAGATTATGAATTTGAGATGGAAAAAAAAAATAAGAAGAAATTATACAATAAATGAAATTCTCTTTAAAAAAATATGAGAGAGACGATAAAAAGAAAAGTAAATATAATATGAAGCAAAAATAACAAAACAAAATGCATACAAAATTATTTGCAAGAAAAAAGAAGAGAAAAAAAATATGCACAAATATTGAAGAGATGAATTACAGAAAGATAGACAGAGAGAGAAGCAAAGATAACTCTGTGTGTGTTTGTGTGTATGTGTGTCTGTGTGTATGTGCGTGCGTGTGTGTGTGTAGGAGAGAGACAGAAAAAGAAAGAGAAGGAAGTTTGTAGATAAAGATTGGGAGAGATGGATTATTATTATTATTATTGTTGTTGTTGTTGTTGTTGTTGTTATCATTTCTAAAAATGGACTGGTAGGAAGAATGAACGTGTAATTTGTTGAATTGACGAGAGAGAACGTAAGCGATAATTGATGATAAAACAGCTTGTTATGATTTAGAGAAGACATATTGAGAACTAGCAATCGACCCCCAGCTCTCTCACTCACACCTCTCACTTTCATTGAAGCACTTGATCATGTTTGTGTTGGAGGTTGTTGGTGTATGAGTGTGTAAACGTGAACAAATGTGGCGAGGTGTAAGTTTGTTTATAAATAATTATTCACTTTTCTCGAGAGAAGAGAATATGTATTATTGTTATATATATATTCTCTTTAACATATATAGTTTGGTTTTTATTATTAACAACTAGCATTACCGGAGGAAATACCACGATTCTTTGAAAATTGTATGAAAGTGTATATTTTTCTGTAACATTTGATTTTTGAGATGTAAAAATCCACGTAGGCAGTATTGAAGGTGCAATTAATCAATCAATCAATCAATCAATCAATCAATCAATCAATCAATCTATAACCTCCCTCACTATATTGCAAATGCGCAGTAACAATAATAGTAAACGCACCATAGGATTATAATTAATTATTCCTCTACACAAAAATAATCTTCAACTACTAACCTTCTCATGAATTAAATTCCTTACAAAAAACAATCCCGATGAACATAATCTATGACAAACCATCATTAATATAGCCCCTTCAACTTACAATAAAACCTCTAGCCATTCCCGCCAACATAACTCCCTACCTACCTACCTATCTATCTATCTATCTAACTATCTATCTATCTATCTATCTATCTATCTTTATTCTACTTAAATTTCTGTCGATGTATGTATCTGTCTAACAATAGGGAAAAATATTTAAACCAACTAAAATAAAAAGAAAATAAAACTAAATAATTGCAGTGCCCCAGCATGGCCTCAGCCTTTGGGCTGCTAAACATAGAAAAGTAAAAGTAACCCACACAGCGGTGTCAAATGCATGTCTGCATTTAACAAAATGGACAAATACCTAAATATAAACCCTCTAATCTCGCCTCCAACCGTCGACGAATTTTGAAATAAAATCCCATATAGAAACGCTGCTCATTAAATGCGATACACACGGTATATCTCGCCACTAACAACTACAAGAAAATAGATTTAAAAAATTATTAATTAAAAATTTTCCCTACCTTTTTTCCTAATTAAGTTACTGAGAAATAAAGCAGACAGCTGACAGAATCATGAGCATGCCGAATAAAATTCTTAGCAGCTTTTCTTCGGCTTTCCGTTCTGAGTTTAAATGCTACTGAAGTCGATTTTCTCTTTTATAATTTCGGGGTCGATAAAATGAACACCAGTTGATTGCTGGGGGTCGATGTAATCGACTATCGTCAATTTTATCCAAAATCCCAGGTTTTGTGTCTATAGCAGAAAGAAATTGTTACCGAGGATGCAGTGCTAAACGTAATTACATCAACCAAAAGTTTACAAATTAATTTTGTTTTAACTTCATATGTGTTCTTTTAATATTTCAGGTGTATATGGCGGAGACTTGGCAGAAACGTTAGCACGCCGGGCGAAATCCTTAGCGGTATTTTGACTGTCTTTCACGTTCTGAGTTCAAATTCCGCTGAAGTTGACTTCGCCTTTCATTTTTTCGGGGTCGATAAATTAAGTACCAGTTTCGTACTGGGGGATCGATCTAATCGACTGGTCCGCTCTTCAAAAATTTTGGATCTTGTGCCGAGAGTAGAAAAGAATATTTCAATTTCTCTAAGGCGGTAAGCTGGCAGAATCGTTAGCACAGCGGCATTTTCCCGTCTTTATGTTCTGAGTTCAAATTCCGTTGAGGTCGACTTTGCCTTTCGCTCTTTCGGACTCGATAAAATAAGTATCATTTGAACAGTGGGTTCGATGTAATCAACTTACCTCCGCCCCGAAATTGCTGGCGTAGTGCCAAAATTTGAAGCTAATATTTCAAGTTCTTTAAGGCGGCAAGCTCGAAGAATCGTTATCACGCCAGGCAAAATGCATGGCGGCATTTCAGGAATCTTTATGTTCAGAGTTCAAATACCGTGAAGGTCAATTTGTCCTTTATCCTTTCAGAGTCGATAAGAAAAGGACTAGTTGAACACTGGAGTCAGTGCAATCAACTTACTTCTCCAAAATTGCTGGCCTCGTGCCAAAATTTGAAAGTAATATTTCAGACTATTTAAATTGCTATTCGTAATATTCTCTCATACATTTTTATTCACAAGATAATTAAAAATATCAACTATTGCTAACAATTCTGAAATTAAGTACATTCTATTCGAAAATTCCTGCAGACTGTGACAAATAAATTTCAAAGAATTTTCTGGCATCGAAGTATCGCAGTATCGCAGTATCGAACAAAATGACAACACCTCTTATTCTAACACCGGCTCTGTAATATGTATGACTTCTATGAAGACATGTAAAATCTAACAGGTTCATTTCAACCGATTATATCTTTATTCCGTGTTGTTACATCCACCTAAGCATTTTAGAGGACGTGACCAACGCATCGTTAAGAAGTAAATAATATATTCATTAATTTGTTGTCAGTTCTGATACAACTAGACTTCAGTCACACAATACAATGTAGAAATTTGAAATGCATTGTTTATATATATATTGCCCACAGGGGGCTAAACATAGAGGGGACAAACAAAGACAGACAAGGGGATTAAGTCGATTAAATCGACCCCAGTGATTAACTGGTACTTATTTAATCGACCCCGAAAGGATGAAAGGCAAACTCAGAACGTAGCGGCAGACGAAACACCACTAGGCATTTCGTCCGGCATGCTAACGTTTCTGCCAGTTCGCCTACATATATATATATATATATATATGTATGTATGTGTGTGTGTGTGTGTGTGTGTGTGTGTGTGTGTCTGCTACCATTTGTTTCATGCACACATGTGTACGATCTTCAGGCGAATGAGTAATTCACTTATGCCGAAGGGTTTAAATAAAGTCTACAATTTATAAGATTATAGCTTATAGTCCTCTCGTAAGTGTTAATTGTCATTCGGCATTAATTGTCATTCGGCATAAGTGAATTAGCCATTCGCCTGAACATCGTACACGTTTTTGCGTGAAACCAATGGTAGCAGGTATAAACCAGAATCCAAGGAGGCTGGTGGTCGTTTCTAGCAAGAAGACTTATATTGAGAAAAGCAGCAATGAGCAATCTGAAGAAAGACTCTCTGAAACGTTGGTTACTTCACTCCACAGTAATTTTACCGTACTTTTCCTGTCGCTTTGAGCACGCACACACACACACACACACACACACACACACACACACACACACACACACACACACACACACACACACACACACACACATTGTTGATGGTTTCATTTTAAGACTGGAATATGATCTGGATATTTTCCCTTATATTTGTCATTATCTGATACTGGTTTTATATACTGCATAATTATCGCTTGGCCACTTTTTAATGCTCTGTTTATCAAATATATTGGCACTAACTTAACTCTAGACATAAACCTAACTACAACTAACTTTAAATATGACTTATTTGTAGATATAAAATGTTATATGTGAATATCAAAACGGCCCTACAGGTGACAGAAATATACCCGGCTATATTTGTTTATATTTTATAATATCTCATTCTACGTTTCGTCTGAAGCTTAATCTTGAAGAATAATTTTCGTTACCCATGAAATGTAAAATTTATAAGAGAGAAAGAAAACGGAAATAAATCGACAGTAGGGACAAAAAAAAAAAAGAGAGAGATTATTTGATAGAACAACACCGCCTGTCTTTCAAATGCTACGTTATGGTGTAGTTATTGTTTTGTGTCCGGCCAGACCCGATGAAACTGATGTTATTCTATGCTACTTTTATTTTCAAACTTGGTGTTTTTGTTTGCATCTTAGTGATGTTGCCTGAGGCAATTCTTCTTTCAGGACCTGTAAGATTATGGAGTGGGGACGAGGAAGTTATTCTCAAAACTACTTGGTTCCGGGTTCGGTTCCATTGCGTGACACCTTCGGCAAATGTCTTCTTCTGTAGCCTCGGACCGACCAAAGCCTTGTCAATGGATTTGGTAGACGGAAACAGAAAGAACACTCGTTGTACATATATATGTATGTGTGTGTGTGTGTGTGTGTGTGTGTGTGTGTGTGTGTGTGTGTGTGT
>NC_068986.1:28766450-28770863 GCF_001194135.2 Octopus bimaculoides | reverse complement strand
CCTTTTCTACTCTAGGCACAAGGCCCGAATTTTTTTTTGTTGGGGATCGAGCCAGTCGATTATATCGACCCAGTACAAAACTGGTACTTAATTTATCGACCTCGAAAGAATGAAAGGCAAAGTCAACCTCGGCGGAATTTGAACTCTGAACCTAAAAACAGACGAAATACCGCTAAGCATTTCGTCCGGCGTGCTAACGTTTCTGCCAGCTCATCGCCTTATATGTTTGCTTAAATATTAATATACCTTTCTATCTATAAAAGCACTAGTGGGTTGTATAGAAGTGTTTGCTCATCAAATCCTCTATTTACTTGATGATCTTCCTTGAGGTAACAACTTGCACTCAAACCGCTAAAATTCATCAATTTTTGTCTGTTTTTTTGTACATCTAACCAGTCGCACCCATATGCTTGAATGACATAAGCATATGTTTATATTAACTCACCTGCTTGAATGAACCAGGCATTAATTTCTTCTGCAGCATGCACTACACGTAATCAAAATCGAATAAAGCAACTGACTTCATTCAACAAAACTTTCAATACACTCCATAAATGCGATCTAAATGTCACCTAACTTTAGCACCTGTTTTATATCCATGATCTAATGAACCTAAAATATTGATATAGCATATAAATATACTATAATTTCTGACACTAAATATTGTCAAATTAGCTGTTGTCATCCATCTAGTTTCAACATAGCATTTACTACCAAACCAGGAAAATGTCTTTTTTGTCCCTTCCTTTCTAACCCCTAATCTATAAACGTTTGCTTTTTCTTCCCTTTCTCATTTCCTTACATTTCATCCTCCCGTCTTTATTTTTCCATGTCTTTCACTCGATAGATTTTTTCAACCTTACCTATGCCAATTATCCAGAAAAAATTTTGATATCCTCAAAAAGGTATACTATTTACATCACATCTATTTTCCCTGCACATTTCTCCATTCATGAAATGAAGCAATAAAGAAAGAAAGAAAATCTAGTTTATAGTTAGATGGCGGCTACTAACCCAAAACATTCGAAGAAACCGATAACCTTTCCTTGTACACATACATGCGCACACACATACACACACACATAGAGAGAGTGAGAGAGAGTGAGAGAGAGTGAGAGAGAAGTGTACTGTTATATTTAACACGTTCGTTTACACTCAAATTCTTGTAGAAAGAATTTCGTCGCTGAAATTGAGTAAAATAATTCTCCTTATAGAAGAAGTGCATGAAAACACATTGGGCTGAGTAATGAATAACGTCACCAGACTACAAGACACATTTTTCTGCGTTTTCTCGACAGCAGACACAGGAACTGTCGTTCATAGCCTGCTAAGAACTGCCGTACTTACGTGTAAATAGCAAACCATAACTCAGCTGGTGTGTGCAAAGCTTTCTTGAGCGGTAATTAATTAGAGGCACACTAAGCAGCAATGATTAAAATAAAGCTGTGAAAAGGCCTTCGCTGCAAAAGTTAACCCGGCAGATATATTCTCACGGGACAGATTTGCACACAGCAACAATTTTATTGACCTCTTCAGCGACTCTTTATCGCATGTGTCACCTCTTGTTCAGTTCAGTCCTTTTGGGGATAAAGAGTTGTTGAAAAGATCACAGGATGTGTAACAATTTTATTGTTTGCTGTTTAAATATAAGAGCGGCTGGTCTTGACGATATTAACCCATTACCTTCCATAATTCTATTAGCTGGAATTTTTTAATGAAACTTTGATTTCTAGAATAAAACAGACTTAGAAACATGCTGGAATGATCAACATAACATTTCAAAATAGCATTTTAAATAGAAATAAGCGAGATATTGGGTGAAAAATTAGCAAACCTCATTTGAATATTAGAGAAATATACCTAATAGATATAGCAAAAAGGTTAGTTATGTGTAAATATTGACAGATAATTACGAAATTTGTAATTTTTAAGTGATCTCATATGAGATCACTGGTAGGTAATGGGTTAACAATGGTGATTGTGTTGGTCTAGGTCATACTAATGGTTATTACGTTACTAATTTTGAAAACGGTGAGCTGACAGAATCGTTAGCATGTTGGACAAAATGCTTAGCAATATTTCTACTGGCTTTACGTTCTGAGTTCAACATGCGCTCTGGTCAACTTTGGATAATCCTTTCGGGGTCAAAAAATTAAGTACCAGTCAAATACTGCGATAACTGAAATCGCTCCGCCCTTTCTTACAAAATTCCGTCCCTGTACCTATAATAGAAATATTATGTTATTAATTCTGGTTGTGGTTATAGTTTTCGATATTGTTTAGCCCTACGTTTACGCTGATCGAACAACATAAGATGAAAGACAATCCATTATTGACCAACCAACTTTCTCTTTTTCAGGCAATAGTATATCTTGGACTACATTATCCAATGTGTATTTCCTGTAGTAGGACAGATAATAAGAGTGCGATATGAAGAAATTTCGGCTTCAATTTCTTCATACGTTGAACGACCAGATAAAAGCATATTCACCAATTCGGCGACGGTGGTGGTGGTGATGGTGGCGTTGATGGCTATGACGATGGTGGTGTTAAGGGTGGAAGCTTTGATATTCATGTAAATAATTTTACTTATGTGTAGGCGGAAGAGGAGGCGGCGCTGGTGGTGGTGGTGCTGGTTGTGGTGGCGGTGATGTTGGCGATATTAACGTTTTTATTGTCGCGGTTGATGTTGGGTGCTGTAGTAATGTTGATGGTGATGGTGGCGATGCTGGAGATGATGGGGGTGGCGGTGGTGCCAGTGGGTAGCGGTGGTGGTGGTGGTGGTAGTAGACGAGTACTGAGACCAGCAATGGCGGCTCATTGACAACATCACAGAGATCAACTATCATCAATAAAGCTTTCATATATCTTATCTGTCCCGCACAATTACATTTAGTCGCTTGGCATTGATGTTTGTGGTTGGCTGCTATCATCATCATCATCATTATCATCATTGTCGTCGTGGTCGTCATTATCGTCGTCGTCATCATAATCATCATCGTAGTCGTCACCATCACCACCACCATTATCATCATCATCATCATCATCATTATCATCATCATTATCATCGTCATCATCATCATCTTCGTCCTCCTCCTCCTCCTCATCATCATCCTCATCATCATCGTCATCACCACTACCATCATAGTCGTCATTATCATCGCCATCGTCATCATCGGTGGCATCGTTATCGTAGTCGTTGTCGTCGTCGTCATTATCATCATCATCATAATCATCATCAACAACCTCCTCCTCCTCCTCTTCCTCCTCCTCTTCCTCCTCCTCTTCCTCCTCCCCTTCTGAACATCATCATAATCATCATCATTAACATTATAATCAGCCCTTTCCTACCAATCATCATCATCATCATCATCATCGTCATCATCGTCATCATCATCATCATCATAATGATCGTCATCGTCATCATCATCATCATCATCATCATCATCATCATCATCATCCACTGCAGTAGTTTTAGCAGCAGCATTAAGACATCAGCAGCAGCAACAGTAGTAGTAGTAGTAGTAGTAATAGTAGCAGTAGTAGTAGTAGTAGTAGTAGTAGTAGTAGTAGTAGTAGTAGTTGCTGTTGTTGTTATTGTTGTAGAGGTGGCGGTGGCGGTCATGATGGTCATTTTGTTGCTTAAGTCGGCGTTCTTTTAATGGAAGTTGTTGCTGTTTTTGTCGTTCTTCTTGTTATCCTGGACATTGTTGTATTTTAGTTGTTGTTGTTGTTGTTGTTGTTCCTGCTGCTGCAGTTTTTTGCTTTTGTGTTCCTGTTGTTGTTATTGTTGTTGTTGTTGTTGTTGTTGTTGTTGTTGTTGCAGCTTCAGTTGCTGCCAATTTCTCACAAGACATCTCCATCAAAAGTAAGATGAGACATAATACTTTGAGGAGATATATGTAAGGAAGAAGGGTGAATAAAAGAAAGAAAAGAAAGAAAGAAAAGAGGAATGAAAAATTCAAATAATAATAATAATAATAATAATAATAATAATAATAATGATAGTAATAATAATAATAATAATAAACTATCGATCGATATCTATAATTAGGAATCTTATTGTTGACAATGTTCTTCGTGTTCTAGTTGTTGGTGATGTTGATGTTACTCCCTCGTTTTTCTTCTTCTCTTCTCTATCTTGTTCTTCTACTTCTTCTCATCATCTCCTCCTCCTCCTCCTCCTCATCTCTCGTCTTCATCTTTTTCTCCCTCATCTCCTTCGTCTTTTCTTCCCCATCTTTTTCTTCTTTCCCGTCCTTTTTCCCGTGTCTTCTTACCATATCGCACGAGGAGTTTTTAGTCGGGCAATTTGAACTGGTCGTGTGCATACGTGCATATATATGTATGTATACGTTCGTATATGTAAGTATATCGTATGTATATATATATATATATATATATATATATATA
>NC_068986.1:28762456-28764956 GCF_001194135.2 Octopus bimaculoides | reverse complement strand
AAACTTAAATTATTTAATGTAAGAATTGTCTAGCTTCGTACAAGTGTTTAGTTTAGCGTAATTTATGTGCTTCGCCTTAGGCCGTACTGATCATTCTGAAATAAGGATGAAATAACGCTATATATGGCAACCAATGACTGGAAAATTTTAAGATCTTCATACTGTGAAAAAAATACCAAATGTGTATATTCTATACACCAGTCTCTTTAAACTTTGATTTAGAATTCAAACTTCAAGTCTCGCCTTATCTTAACGTAGAATTGATTTTTCCCCTTTACGATTTTTCTCCTTTATCGGGGCACAACAAGTAGTCTTAGATACTGTTTGGCTGAACAGAAATTAAATGAAAAAAACATGATAATCACGGCTGCAATTCATTAGGCTTTAGACCTGTTTGATAGGAACCTTCTTAAGGATAAACAGCAGCAGGGTAAACAACAGCAGCAATATTATATTAGATATAGGACATATCTATTGGCTTGTCAGATAGATTAATTCGTTTATTCTTTTCTACATAATCAAATGCATGAAAAGAAGTAAAATTAGCTCGAATTTCAAAATCGATAAGCAAAAGTTACAGAGGAAGATTAGAGCTATGAAAACTGTAAAACACACCGATTACATTTTGTGTTAATTTAAATTGCATTGGAAAGAATTAAGATAAATGGGAGAAAAAGTGAACGAATTTATCTGATAATTCAATATAATCGAGTTTGTGTTATCATAAAATGGTCGAGAGAGAGCAAGATTGTGAGTTCAAATTCCTTTCAGATCCGTTATTTCTATTTTTATTTTATTCTAATGTTTTTTTAAATTTTCTTTTACAAAACTGAACACTTTATTCTACATTTCCTCATTGCAAGGTGAAATAGATATATACAAGATTCTATACCAATAGTTCAGTAATGATCGCGTACTAATACAAGACACAGTTCAGATCAGAAAAAGGCCAAAACACTGACCCGCCGTGACGTATTAAAATCTTCGAATAAATCTTTTTGATACAGCAATTCTAATCGTGTTCTGTATAAGGACTTGTTTCACCCTGAATGGCAGCTCACTGGCCTTTCGGAATAAATCAACAGACGTTCCTGTTTTAGACGCCAGTACACTAACCGAGTCAGTCAAACCAATAGCACCCAACCCCTAACCCTCGTATATCAGGGCAGCAGCGTCCGCACTTCAATAGTTGATTTATATCAATGCTTTAAATCTTGGTTAGCAATTTCTGGAATTCTAAACAATTTTACGTAACTGAGATCTAATCATAGACGGGCGCTGGAAGATAAATGGATCGGTACCACAATTTTTGGGGCTGCAGCAGCAGCAGCAACAACAACAACAACTGCTACTACTACTACTACTACTACTACATCATTTGTGATTATAAATCATTTTTATTACAGCATTTCGAAAGACGGCGAGCTCCGAGGAACGTTAACACGTTGGAGGGGATGAATGCTTTTGGGGTGGAGGGTGGGGCATTTGTTTTAGATGTCCAAGTTCTGAGTTCAAATCCCATTGAGGTCAACTTTTTTTTTTTCCTTTTTATCCCTTCGAAGTCAACAAAATCAGCTAGTAGAGTCGATGGCAGCGACTAATATTCTCACCTCAAATTTAAAGGCCTTTTCCTTAAATCAGAAATCTTTATAGATTTTTGATCTGCAATATCGATAATGTATCAGACAAATTACCTCCATATATTTATTTCCGCTTTTTTTTTTCATTTTGTTTCTTTTTATTCCATTCTGATTTCGTTCCCACTGGCTTTCCTCGACTGGATAAGATCAAAAGTACCTGTCTGTCTCTCCCTTTAAGATGTGTAGTTTTGTACTTGTTAGAAATAAACACACAAAAAAAAAAAAGCATTATTCACCGTCAGAAACAGCAGTAATAACAATGACAACAGTGGTTTCTAACTTTTGGCACAAGGCCGGCAATCCTAGGAGGGAAGATATTCGATTATTTATTCGACCCCATTATTTGGGTGGTGAAGGCACGTGGCTTAGTGGTTAGGTCATTCGGATCGCGATCGTAAGGTTGTGAGTTCGATTCCCCGCGGCGCGTTGTGTCCTTGAGCAAGACACTTTATTTCCCGTTGCTCCAGTGCACACAACTGGCATAAATGAGTGGTACCTATAATTCAAAGGGCCAGAGATAGCACCACTATGGGACAAATAAAATGAATAACATAGTATCATCAACAATTAATATTTGTGAATGCGGATGAAAAGTAATTGTTTCTGGAATTGTCGAACATCCTAGAAAAATGAAGGAAAATGGAAGAGATATGTCAACTGAGCTGATAGTTCTCTACCAGAAAAGTACGAGAGCGGTGATAAGAGGGCGATGACTTATAATTGTTCCTGAAGAGGTAGGGAAGAGGTCCCCCACACTCCCTAAAGGTATATTTCTAGGAAGCTTTCAGATTTATGGTAGGAATTATGCTATGTCAAATGGGGGTCAATATCTATGTTTATATATATATATATATATATAT
>NC_068986.1:28754794-28760761 GCF_001194135.2 Octopus bimaculoides | reverse complement strand
AAAAATATTTTTCTGTTCTATAACACAAAATAGATAAGTATACGAAGTTTGAAAGTCTTTCCGTACCAAAAACACTACGTAAAACATTAATGAAAAATGTGGCCCCCGTTTTAAAATAGATCCATACTCTTCATTTAGGGTCATCCCATTTTAATTTCCAGGGCAACGTTATTTAATCCTTTCTACTACAAGCACGATGCCTGAAATTTTTGGGAGGCGACTGGTCGATTACATCGACTCCAGTGTTTCACTGGTACTTAATTTATCGGCCCCGAAAGGATGAAAGGTAAAGTCGACCTCGGCGGAATTTGAACTCAGAAATACCACTAAGCATTTCGCCCGGCGTGCTAACGATTCTGCCAGCTAACCGCTTTAGGGCAACGTTGTTTAATGTGTACTGCTCTGTGGGTAAGAACTTGCTTTGCAGCCAAGAGCTTTCACGCTGAGTCTCACCGAGTCTCACTGGCATCTCGCGCAAGTGTCTTCTGTAATAACCCCGGGTCGAGTAATGCCTTATGAGTGGATTTGGTCGACGAAAACTATAAAAGCTTGTCGTGCATATATATATATATATATATATATATATATACGCAAAATATATCTGTGTCTTTGTACCTGTGCTTATTCCCACTCCACCGCATACCTTTGCGTGTCTTTGTGTTCGTGTTTGTCCCCTCCACCGTTTGACAACCTGTGTTGGTTTGTTTACCTTTCCGTAACTTAGGGACACAGAAAAAATAGACCTACAGAATACGTACCAGGCTTTCAAAAGCAAGTATTTGATTCGATCTGCTCAACTAAATCCCTTCAAGGTGGTACCCAGCATTGCCGCAGTCCAATGACTGAAACAAGTAAAAAATAAAAGATTTGGCTGTTATTTCTAGCACATTGAGCGACAATGCTGAGAGTCCCTTAGCTGGCTGGTAGCATTACGAAGTGATCCGATGCACATTTTCGACAGCCGATGCAATGATGCATGTCGATTTAAGAGTATTTTTGTGAAAATAAACAACAAAATTTCTTGTGAATTTGAACCATTATTCCATAGCCACTCGTCCGTGGCTAATAATATGAAGTCGAAGAAAGTCAATAATAGAGACGGATTTTTTTTTCTTACAAATAATATTTTTAATGCTTAATTGACTAAATAAACTTATCAATCCAATTGAGTTATAAAAACTATGTAAATAACAATAAAATATAACATAATCGATTGGCAGAATAAAAATTTCAGGAAGCAAAATATATTGGATATTTAATTTAGTTTAAATATCACCAACAGTTTATGAAATAAATACACAATGATTTTCAAAGAGAATCAAATGGCTCTCTCTCTCTCTCTCTCTCTCTCTCTCTCTCTCTCTCTCTCTCTCCCCCCCTCTCTCTCTCTTATTATTTTCTATTTAACGTGAAGATTAAATGATTCTTCATTATAAGCCACTTGCTTGTATGGAGCCAAATGAAGAATCATTGATGTGGTCGTTCGACCTATTAGAAATACAGTTTAATCGCCCTCATATCGCACCCTACTGTCCAAACAAGTGGTACTTAATCGAGGTTCATATGACTTTTAGGAGTCCATTTGAGATTTTGTTCTTAAAATTCATGTGAAATAAAATTGGTTATACTTCTAAAATACACAAAATATTTTAACAATTTTTGTATAGAATTCCTTATATTTAATAATAAAAATATAATAAGATTTTTAGAACATCAAATCATTATAAGGATCCAGCTGAATAAAATAGGGATCAAAGAGGTCCATAAGTAAATAACAAATGGTTGAGAACCACAGGTCCAAACACAAAATGGAAAAGGGAAGGGTCGTGTCGGGTAGAGAGAACCTGGATTCTCTGGACGTAGAAAAAATACAAAAGGATCATATATGGATTGTGTTTAGTCAAAGGTCTTCTCGATCGGGGTTGACTAAGAATAAAGCAATAACAGCAACTACAAAAACAACAATAATAACTCCAATACGCACCAGTATCTATTTATTTCGGAGTACCATAGCTGAAGTATTTATTTGTTTAGCTGCCGGGTAAATTGTTTGTTGTGGAGGCGCAATGGCCCAGTAGTTAGGGCAGCGGACTCGCGGTCATAGGATCGCGGTTTCGATTTCCAGACCGGGCGTTGTGAGTGTTTATTGAGCGAAAACACCTAAAGCTCCACGAGGCTCCGGCAGGGGATGGTGGTGAACCCTACTGTACTCTTTCACCACAAATTTCTCTCACTCTTACTTCCTGTTTCTGTTGTGTTTGTAATTCAAAGGGCCAAGTTTGTCACACTGTGTCACGCTGAATATCCCCGAGAACTACGTTAAGGGTACACGTGTCTATGGAGTGCTCAGCCACTTGCACGTTAATTTCACGAGCAGGCTGTTCTGTTGATCGGATCAACTGGAACCCTCGACGTCATAAGCGACGGAGTGCCAACAACAACAATTGTTTGTAACATAGGCACCGGTCCTGAAATATGTGGGATGATGTTAGACGATAAGATAAACCAGAGTATCCGACTGGTACTTTATTGTATCGATCCCGGAGGAATGAATGGTAAAAGCTGCCTCCTGTGGAATTTGAACTAAAAAATTCTGAGCCGGAACGAATACTACAAAGCTGTTTGTTCGACGCCTTAACGATTCAACCGATCAGACTTACATTTTCTTCCTTACCCCCAGGCGGAAGCCGCATGCCGGAAACAATCGTCACTCCTCAAAAAAATTGAACTTACCACAGGCTTTCTATGAACTCTCTTATGGCAAATAGGGCTTGAAACGTTTAATGTTCTATCTATTAAGCGGTACAGTTCCGCTGCAAAGGCGCCAGCTGAAGACGCTTCAACCACGTGGCTGACAACACTGTTCCCTCAGCCATAGCAAATTTTATTTGTTGAAAATCGCAGATCTTTCATAATAGAATCTATCAGATAACACCCTGGGCTAATCTCTTATTAGTAGTTGATTGCTATCATATGGAAGATATGTAACTCTAACGAAGGTACCCAATTATTTTGTTGTATCTTGAGAGGGTCATGATGCCAATAAGAAAGACCCACACTTGTTATATTTCGCTTCTGTTATTATTACTACACAGTTAAACTCTCAACCATTTAAGTCACCGACTGCTTGATTAATATTTCTGTCAAATAGCTATTTTTGTCATAGTATTTTCGTCGCCATTCATGACCTAGTCAATGGCATGCCACCTCTACTTCAGGTCTGCACATGTCATAGATAAGGTTACGATTGGTGATGGAAGGACTTTGAAAAACCTCTCGGAGTGATTTAAGGAACAAAGGACTCGTTAATTGTTAAAATGTTAACTGATAATAATACTTTCTACTATAGGGACAAAGCCTGAAATTTTGGGGAAAGGGACCAGTCGATTGCATTGACCCAGTATTCAACTGGTACTTAATTTATCAACCTCGAAAGGATAAACGGTAAAGTCGACCTCGGCGAAATTTAAACTCAGAACGTAGCGTCAGACGAAATACCGCTAAGCATTTCGCCCGGCGTGCTAACGATTCTGCCAGCTCACCGCCTTACGTTAACTGATAATAATAACAAGAGAAGTGTAAATCAGCGCGTGTGTTTATTTATAGTCATCAAGGTCCTCCAGACTTACATCAGAATTATTTTTAACACAAGAGTTCACGTGAAGAATTTTGCAAACTAAATACAGATATGAAGTATCTAATTATTCTTCTTTCTGGTTTCCCTCATTTGACGGCAGTCATGTTGGGACACTGGCTTCAAGAGGTCAGCCATATCAACCCAGTACTTTTTTTTAGTCTTTCATTTTAGGAATTTGTATTTTTTGGGAATCACAGTCAAAATTTTTGACAGAACACCATTCTACACATGTAAATATAAAAATATCCACGAACACAAACACACACATACACGTAAATACAAACATATACATATACATAAAAATTAGAAAAAAAATATATGGAAAGCTTTTTTAAACAGAAAAGGATGCTTAAGAAATGAGCTACTCTTATTAAAATTCTAAGAAAACGAATTTTATATTCTATCAACAGAAAAAAATCTAATAAATAATCTTGAAGGTCACACTTAATTCTTAGATTTCTCCTCTCGACAAGAATTTGGAATGACAACATCTGTGGTTCTTCACCTATGCATTCATTTCTTTTTAATGAAATATTTCCTTTTCACTCTGCATAAGTACTAGAGAGAAAAACTTTTGTTCATTGGTTGAATAAACCGTCAAGTGAAATTGAAAGTTTCTGTTTAGAGGTCTAGACGAATTCTATAACAAATTTCACCGGAGAATTCTTCATTCTTAGGATTATCATCCACTTCTCATGTGGAGTTGATCTCAATTGCCATCTTGGTAATAATGACACATCGTCGGGAAGTGGAGATGGTTTTAGTAAATCAAGCATTTATGTTGTGTGGTATTTGATATACCTGTATGTGTCTATGTTCTTCAGATATATGCTCCTGGTCACGCCGAGTTATTCCTCAAGCTTATTTTTACATATGTGTACACACACACACACACACACACACACACACACACACACACACACACACGACTTCGTCAACTTTTGCGCCTACTAAATTTCAGAAACGAAACATTAGTCGACCCGGAGACCACAGGAGTAGACACACGGACGAAATATCGCGCTACTTTGATAATGGAAACTACAAACATATAATGTATGAGATACTCAAAAAGTTTTCATGCCAATTACCTTACGAATTGATATTAACATATTTCATTTTGTGAGCAATAAAATCTAATGAAAATATTTTTGTAATGAAGGACGAAAAAGATGAGCTCAATTATTAATATTCCAATTGTTTGCCAAAACACGTTTCAGTTTTATTAAAACTTTCAGCAGCGCTTAACCAAAGCAATGAAGAACCAATGACTAACTGGACGTGCAACTTTGTACACATGTAGGAATGGAAATTCGGCATATTATAAACGAAATTCAACATTGAGGTCATGTGCTCAGAAGTACCATCTGTCTACAGAACATTAGTTTAGTTAATCCTCTATCTTTTTACTTGCAGTCATTGGACTGTGGCCATACTGCGCCACCGCCTTTCAGTGTTTTAGTTGAACAAATCGATCCAGTATTTAACTTTTTAAAATATGGCACTTTTATCAGTCGCTTTTTGCCAAAACGCTAACTGTCATAAACGTGAAATAACGAACAGTCACTGTGTGTGTGTGTGTCTGTGTTAACGCAGGAGTGGCTGTGTGGTTAGAACCTTGCTTCCCAACCATATGGTTCTGAGTAGGTTCAGTCCCTTGAGCAAGTGTCTTCTACTAAAGCCTCGAGCTGACCAAAACCTTGTGAATATATTTGGTAGGTGAAAACTGAAAGCAGCCAGTCGTACTCTCACACACACACACACACACACACACACACATATATATATATATGTATGTATGTATGTATAAATGTATGTATGTATGTATAAATGTATGTATGTATGTATATATGTATGTATATATGTATATATATATTAGAAAAAATAATAAGGTACTCAGATATCTGGATGGTTATACATTTACAGATTTTTATTAATATATCACATGTTTTATGTCACATGTATATAATATGTCACACACATGCACTCACTAAACATAGACAAACATAGATACACACATGTATTACAGGCATATGGCGTAGTGGTTATGAGCGCGGGCTACTAATCCCCAAGATTCCGAGTTCGGTCCCAGGTTGTGACCTGAATAATAATAATAATAATAATAATAATAATAATAATAATAATAATAATAATAATAATAATAACATCGAAAATACCTTAGGAATCAGAACCCAGGTTCGAAATTTCCCATAACATATGTTGAAGGCTGGGGGGTATATCAGCCGAAACGTTGTGTTAAAAACAATCAATATCAGGACAAATATCCATCAAATGTAAATAACGTATATATATATATATATATATATATATAT
>NC_068986.1:28752606-28753950 GCF_001194135.2 Octopus bimaculoides | reverse complement strand
ATATATATATATATATATATATATATATATATATATATATATATATACATACATGCACACGCATATTATATATACATACATACACACACGCACATATATATACGCACACACATATATACATACACATATATATTGCTATAACAATAGTTTGTTTCGAAGGACATATAGAAGTTATGAATCTCAGTGGACATTTTTGCGAATATATATGTCCACACAAACACATATACATTTACACACACACACACATATATATTATACTTAACAACGCATCCGCACACGCTTATGTGTACATATACGTATACATACATATACATACACTCACATATGCATGTGAATATGTGCATGTGTGCGTGTATGTGTGTGCTCACGTGGGTGTGTAACGTTGGATTAGCGCTTTAGTTAATGTTGGCATATATCAGAAATATTGTTTAAAATCTTTTTATTTTTATTTTATACTCTGGCAAAGAGTTTTCATCTTTCCCCTAAATCTAACTGAATATAAAAAAAACGTTGATACAGTTATCATTGACGTATTCTCTGTTTACTTATTGTCAATGCATTTCGTTATTTCTCTGGGTTTTTTTTTTACACCGCCGCAATGGACGGGAAAGTATGTTTTAAGCACAAAAGCCATGATGACGATGACAACGATGACGGTGATGATGATGATGATGATGATGGTGGTGATGATGATGATGATGATGATGATGATGATGATGATGATGGTCATGATGATAAGATAATGATGATGATGATGGTCATGATGATGATGGTGGTGATGATGATGATGATGATGATGATGATGGTGGTGATGATGATGATGATGATGATGATGATGATGATGATATAATGATGATGATGATGGTGATGATGATGGCGATGACGACGACGATGATGATTAAAATAAGTTTCTCTCTAACTCTCCGACTCGTCGTCGTGGTTGTCATCATCATCGTCATCATCATCGTCATCATCATCGTCATCATCATCATCATCATCATCATCATCATCATCATCATCATCATCATCATCCTCCACCTCATCATCATCACCACCGTCATCGTTGTCATCGTAATCATCGCTTTTGTGCTTAAACATACTTTCCCGTCCATTGCGGCGGTGTAAAAAAAAACCCCCAGAAATAACGAAATGCATTGACAATAAGCAGCAGCAGCAGCAGCAGCAGCAGCAACAGTGTGGTGCTGATCGTGATTGTGATTGTGGCGATTATGCATATCTTGGTAAAAGAGATGATGATGAAAATGATGAAAGTTATGGCATAATTAATGGTAGAGGTCTTACATATATACATTATATATATATATATATATATATATATATATA
>NC_068986.1:28742276-28744040 GCF_001194135.2 Octopus bimaculoides | reverse complement strand
ATATATATATATATATATACCATCTATTTATACATCGATGATATATAAATGTAAATATATGTATTATGTAGATAAATAGAAAGATAGAGAGACAGACAAATGGATAGATAGATAGATAGATTGTTTGATTGACTGATAGATAGAAACTGAAAAATTGGTTATACATATCGTGTAAAAACCGAAATTGGATAAAAAAAAAGAAAACAAAAAAAAACACACGCACAAAAAAGAGCTAATGAAATAGATTGGTCCAGTAGCGTTATGTGAATTCTGCTGTGAAATACAGCCTGTTCCTACGCTGTAACTCGCTGACGTCTGAGACGGTTCACAAAGAAGTAAGCTTACCACGTTTCTGTTAAATTCTTATCGAACTGTGCGAAACGCACGCATACGTCAGACATTTCCGTGTGCAGCACACATATCCGTGCAAACCGCTATTGTTCTTCAAAGTATGCTTACTTCCTTACCATGGCGAGAAGAGTTGGAAATACAGCATATGCAAGGAATCATTACAGCATGATTCCTTGGAAAATTTTTCCGAATGGTTACAACTTCTGGCAGTCTGTTGTAAACATTATTACGTTCTTAAGAATCAATTCCTGCTTACATATCAAATTATAATGGGATTTTCTACAATGTTGAATATTTATAGCGTTAATAGTAGTAAATTTACTTTAATAAAGAATATGTTGCTGCACAATCTGTATGTGAATAGCGTGATAAACCAACATGACATTGACAATAGCTCAGTAGGCAGGTAAATATATAATCTTTATACAAGGAGGCAACGAGGGAGCCTTTATCTGACCATACAACCGGTTAGAAATAGGAGCCAAATTTTCTTTAAATCACATCTTGTCATCAATTGCAAATAAGACACGTTTGATAATGTAGTTCTGGGTAGTAGTAGTAGTAGTAGTAGTAGTAGTAGTAGTAGTAGTAGTAGTAGTAGTAGTTGGCTGCGTCTCGTGTTTCCGAACTTGCAATCCAGTTCATTTTCCTGGGTGTTTGAACCGCAGATGGCTCCGCAATCCAAGGGTTGCATGAAACATACGGGGACAGTGTAGACAAGGAATAGAAGGGGTTGGTTTGGGAAGGAGAAGGCGCTGCTTTCTCTCCCGTCTCTTGAGTTCAGCTCTTGCGACTCGGGCTTTCTCGAAGTCCGCTGAACCCGTTTTGATGGTGTGTTTCCAGAGGGGTCTGTTTGCCGAGATATCCTCCCAGTGTGCGGGGTTGATGTTGGTGCTTTTCAAGGTTGATTTGAGTTGGTCCTTGCACCGCCTCAAAGTTCTGGGTACACTAAACTTAAAAATAATACGGGTTACTCCAGCTTGAAGCGCCTTTGATAATAGCCGTCCCAATCAGCGTTAAGCAAAAACGACATACACAATTACATTACAGTATATATGTGGGTGTGTGGATGCCTTCGAATCTTTCAACTTAAAACGGTATTCGAACACAATATTTACATGTTATTCATTATAGCTTGACATGTATGCTTCGAAATATTCCAAAACAGAATTAGTTCACTTTCTCTCACTCGAAAGTTTAGAAATTCTAATGACGTCGACAGTGGCTGTGTGGTGAGTAGCTTGCTTACCAACCACATGATTCCAGGTTTAGTTCCACTGCGTGGCACCTTAGGCAAGTGTCTTCTACTATAGCCTCGGGCCGACCAAAGCTTTGTGAGTGGATTTGGTAGACGGAAGCTGAAAGAAGTTTCGTACATATATATATTTATATATATATATATATATGTATATA
>NC_068986.1:28735922-28741380 GCF_001194135.2 Octopus bimaculoides | reverse complement strand
ATGTGGCTCGTGTGTTCTCGTCTACGTTTGTTTGCAATGTCCTGTACCCAGATATGCACCTATACATACAGGTGGATGTCGGTATGCACATACCTGTACGTATATATGCATATACTCATTTACTTTTGTTTTATATATATATATATATATATATATATATATATATAGGTATGTTTGTGTGTCTGTATTTATCCTCCCACCATCACTTGACAACCGATGTTAGTGTGTTTACGTCCCCTATAGAATAAGTACTAGGCTTACAAAGTCCTTGGGTAGATTTATGCGACTAAAGGCGGTGCTCCAGCATGGCGGCAGCCAAATGACTGAAGCAAACAGAAGAATAAAAAGAAAGAAAAAGTATATATATATACATTTGTGTGTGTGTGTGTGTGTGTGTGTGTGTATAAGTGTATGTGTATGTATAAGTGTATGTGTATAAACTAATTATCACATGTGTATGTGAGAGAGAGAGAGAGAGAGAGAGAGAGAGAGAGAGAGGGAGGGAGGGAGTATGTGTGTGTGTATTTATGTTTCTTACTGGACAACCTTCCAAGTAGACCCCTTGAGGTAGAATTCGAGTGTTATACAGAAACCCATCCTGTTCGTTCCCCTTGCATGTTCTTTTTTTTAATGTCTTTTTTTTCACCAGTCTTTTTGTTTTTTATTGCATTTTATTTATTTCTAGATCCGAATGGTATCCGCTATTCTTAGTTATAAATAACAAAGATTTGTGGATACCTCTCTCTTTCAACTTTTGTTGAAGAAAGCTTACTATTCAAATTTCCTTCAGAATGAGACCACTGAGTGCAGTTGTTTGGACACTGGTGATCTGGCACGACTGACTGGACATACATTCCCGTGTTGGCGATAGTACGTTTTGGCATTGGAGGGAAACACACGCATATGCATACTCACAGACAAGTTGCTCACACAAAGAGAGAGAAAGAAGGAAAGACACATTAAGGCTTCTAATGTCAAACTAGTCAGCGTCGAATCAATGACGCCAATAAGGAAGATCAAAAGTGCCAAGACGTCACAAATCCAAATTTTTTTCATATAGATATTTCCTGGATATAATTCCATTCTGCTTTTTTTTTCTTCACATACGCTTCGGGTCCAGCTGTAGCTAATTTCTAATCAATTGTTTATGAATACGCTCAGTAAGTAAATGCTAAGATAGGATGAATAAAAACGTCTTATAAAATTCATGTTCCGAGTACCATAACCATATACACATAAACATATACGATGATAATATATCCATGAATGTATCGATGCTTGTATATATGTGAGTGTGTGTGTCTGTGTGTGTACATATACATATATATGTGTATATATATTGTGTAAATTGTATATATGCCTTACTATCTATGTATCTATCTACCTATCTTTCTATATATACTTAAGTATATGCACATACATATAGATATATACTTGTACATGCATATAAATATACATGAATACATGCATGCATATATATATATATATATATATATATATATACACATACACATTACGTGCGCGCGCGCACGTGTGTGTGTATTGCAAAATTACATTATTATATTATTTTAGAAATTACTTTAAAATTCCATGAATGATTTAATATAAGAAATCGAAGGTGCATACATATTCAAGCTAAAACCTAAGTAATTCAAAACATTACTTGTTTTGTTTTACTTTGTTTTATCCATTTAGCTTTATTTATTTGGCATTTTGTTTTCTTCTTCTTTTTCAACAGTTTACTTCTAGCAGCAGAACTGGATGTCTGAACTCCATGCTCCATTATCTGGCAGCCTGCCACTGAGCCGTACAGTACTCTTCTGATTAAGTTATTATCGTTGTCTCGAATTGAAAAATTTCCCATTAGTGAAGCGTAAATCTCTTTCGCTAACCAATTCTGAGAAACCAGATGTGATCTCAAGTGAGTTTAACCTGAAATTCGTGACCAATAGCTGGCGCCAGCATCGCTGCAACAGTCTCTATCATTCCTATCTGCATCATTTAAGGTTATGTAATTGTGTCTGCTCGTTTCAGTTGCGGTTGTGTCAAAACTGCAATTTGATGAATTAAGAAGTAAATAAATATAGTAATCTTCAGAGTTTCAGTGTTATGTGTATTTCTAACTATAAACGACATTTTGCTCTGATGCGTGATAATAGACTATACCGTCATTTTGATTTCTTCAGAGTCTATCGCGTATAAAATGCTGATATGTAACGTAATTCACTTATTTATTATATGAATATATATAAGGTTTATGCAAATTACATTTAAGACTATAAGTTAAAGAAACATTAAAATATTCAAAGTTGTATTATGAAAGGGAAAGAAAATAACACACACGCTGTTATTAATGTGATATAATTAATTATCATTAATATTATTGTTAGTTTTGAAATGATAAAATATATGGAAATACAAAGACATTTGCTGTCAAATCAATTTTCAGCTTCATTGACATACTTTCCCTTTACGGCTTTCATTTCCTGACCTGGTTTTACCTTTCTCCCAAAACCAGGGAAAGAAATAGTCCTTGTGTTACCTTCCATAATTCGCTAACAAATAGCAAAATTCTATAAATATACAATTCATCACTTTCATCATTCAGGTGTTGGTAAATAATTATTATTTCAAGAATGAGGTCGATTTAATCGGCTAAAGGCCTTCATCAAACTTTACGGTATTGTACCCAAGTTAGAAATTTTCATTTGTGGTTTGCCAGCAATCCACCATCTTGAATCCTTTTAAAATACCTTACAATGTCCAACAGTTATGACATGATAGAGACCTTCACATCATTTACACCTCATTCTTTTTCAACGCGGAATGGTTCTGGGTAAGAAGCAGAGTTAAGAACAAGTGCATCAGAGCAATTTTCCACACTTAAGTCTACTCTACGGCAAATTACCAATCTTTCATTAATTATAGAACAATTTATCATTCTTTAGGCAGTTATAGAAATACATTCAGAAATGGCAAGGTTACTTGTCTAAATTGTTTGCGTGTAACATACAATCCTTTCGTTCTTTCAGTCCTTAGTAAGCTTCATTTGCCTTTAACATCCTAGGAAATTAGTACTGCCTTCAGATAATGTGTTGAAATTGTTTGGATGGTGCTATCAACGGCTACTGCTTTCCCACAATTAGTGTCACCTGTCGTTAGTACGCCGATAGGGCATTCATGTCTTGAATGCAGAAGCAGAAGCAATGTCGTGAAGCTGGATGTTGTGTGGAAAACAACATGTACCAGACAGATTGAAGGAGTTTGTCCAAGAAAAGATAAGCGAGTGCTTAAGAGTTAAGGATCGGCCAAGCCAGACTATCTCGTTGGCAGTTAGATGGACTTCGTCGTTGACCCAATAAATATAAAAAAGATTTCCTTTTTGATTTCCAAAGTTCATCTAGCCTCCGCGGCCTAACTGTATATATTATATCGGACAAAACTTCGAGGTCTATTAGCCTTCCCATGGAAATCTACAACCACGAGTAGACGAATTCTAGAGATGAGCTTCACGTACTGCATCAAGTAGATAATGTGGAAAAGAAATTTAAGTGCGTGCCGTATATACAAATCTTGTAGCTATCCTAGCAGACACATTCCATGATCTGATACTAATGTATTTCTATAACTGACTAAAGAGTGGTAACTCAACTTATGAGCAACATCTAAGCGGTCCTTGAAGTGAGGAAAACTATAGGTTTTAGCACATCACCATTATCAGTGTAAACCTGGGTTAGTCACGATCACAAGCGTTTCCTGTGTTCCATACATTTGTCAGGTTATTATTATTTCTCTCTGCCTTCATTTTTAAGAAGAACAATTCGTTTTGCTAGACCTGGTACGTTTATGAAAACGTCACATAGACCTTTGCACATCTGGCCAAATGTTCCTTTCATTTCCTGTAAGTTGATGATGACTCTTTCAAAAATGAAACTTCGCAAACTGTCTGTTAATTTGTACGTAAAACCTGCCTGTTGGGATCTGTCAGAGAGACACGAAGGACTATTCTTTGTCAGAAGAGTCGAGCAATGGAGAAACTGGCACTTAAATGTGGCGCACTTCGCTGAAATATCTGACGCCTGTTGTATCAAGCATGAGTGTAAGCAATTAGCAAAAGAACACAGCCAGTGGTTCTTACCCAACAAGATTTTCTCTGAATCAGCAGAGTGCTGTTCAAATATTTCTATAAAGAAATACTCCCCCAACTACAGCTGCCGAAACCAAGTCTGTATTGCTCAACGCTTTGACACAATCATGCTCAACAGTCATCAAAACCAAGGACCTGTGTGTTGAAACATCGTCCTAATGAAACAAAACTACTTTAGTCAGTTTTTCTGGGTGTTTGGTCTTGTAGCCTTTTATAACTGCATCAGCATGTTGGCATGGTATTCCCCATTGATGGCGTGGCACTTTTGAAGATAGTCAATAAACACAATATTTTGTCCTTCTCAAACAAGTGAGATCATCACCTTCCTCGGAGATGAAACAAATTTGGCCTTCTATGGAGCAGGTAAGGCTATTTGATTTCTAGTCCATCGCTTGTTATCCATCGCCTTGTGGTGAACACGATCAATGTTTTCCTCAGTGATGGTAACTTCAGGAGGTCCAAACTTTTGATAACCTTCAAGACATTCCTTCCTCTTCCTAAATTCAGCTGCCAACCTTTGCACATCTGATAAAGCTGGAGCGTCATCCCTTAATGTAACAACCATGTCAGCATGAATGTCCTTGGATGTTAAACTCTTTTCTGTAACTACATCATAACACCACGATACCAAGGTTCGTTCATTTTCAAGAGAACTTACAACTTGTTATGTTTGAAGTCTTCTTTGAACAGTCAGATATCAGTTTAACTGGAAAGAAACAAGAGAGATATTTAGAAGAAGGGCTGAAATTAACGCATGCAAGATTTCACAGTTCTAGCCTCACTCCTTCATAGTCAGCCTATGAACTTTTCAGCCGACATCCGTATATCTCTCTTAAAATGCTTGCAGCCTATCTATAACTTCCTTGTTATTACCAGTATTATTATTCATATTACTTATTTTAGGAACAATAACAAGTTTTGTGTTTGTGAAATTAGACACTAAAACATTTATGTGCAACTCTGTGTTTCGTGTGTGTGATTGTGTGTGTGTGTGTGTGTGTGTGTGTGTGTGTGTATGAACATATATGTGTGTATGAGGAGATGGGGTGTATACACATATATATATATGTACATACATTCGAATGTATATACATATATATATACGTATGTATGCATGCATGTATATATGTATGTATGCCTGTATGTACGTATTAGCAACAGTGAAGATGATTCGCTAGCACGTATAATTTCTATATTTTATCGTATTTTCAAAGAAAGAATAAAATAAGAATGGAAGAAAGAATCACAATTCATTAAAATAATCATAAAAAGCATAAGAAAAAAAACACCAACAATCAGCAAATAACAAAA
>NC_068986.1:28732873-28734689 GCF_001194135.2 Octopus bimaculoides | reverse complement strand
ATATATATATATGTATATATATACGTATATAGTGATATATATGTGTACGTGTGAGTGTGTGTGTTTGTGTGTGTACAATTATATATATTTGTTAAAGTACATGATAGTATGTAAAATGATGTGGATATAAATCAGTGCGCGCGCGCGCGCGCGCGCGTGTGTGTGTGTGTGTGTGTTTGTGTATGGAGAAGGATGGATGGCTGGGTGTGTAAATCTCTCCGGCAAAATTTAGATATTCTTAAGTCAAAAAGCTTAATACTTTGGATGATATAAAACAACTTCCCTCTCACATATGTGTGCGCAGGAAGTATATTGTACGCATACATACGTACCCGTCTATCTATCTATCTATCTATCTATCTATCTATCTATCTAGTGATCTGCTTATCCGTCTGTCTAACTATCTATCTATGATGCGAAAATGAGACAGAAACACGATGGCGATGAAAATAAACAAATAGAGTGTGTTAGTTTTAGCACAAGAACAGTAGAAGGAAAAGCGCGTTACGTTTTCAGCTTATGCTCTTCTACAGGAAAAAAAATGGACAAGGTGAGAAAAAGTGGGGAGATAAGGTAACAAACATAACACGATTAGACAGTCAACGCACACAGAAATGACCGGCAGAGGAAGATGTTGATAGAGGTGGAACTGGCAAGGGAAGGGGAGAAACTGTCAACCCGGCATATGTTAGTGTGAAAGCAAGCACACGTGAGTATAATGCGTGCGTGCATAGCTAACACACACACACACACACACACACACACACACACACACACACACACACACATTAACTCTCTCTTTCTCTCTGTCTATCTATCTATCTATCTAGCTAGCTAGCTAGCTAGCTATCTTTAATCTTTTTTTGTGCCAATCGTTTCACTGCAGTCATGCTGGATAAACGTCTTTTAGTCGAAGAAATCGACCACAAGACTTATTCTTTATAAGCCTGGTACCTATTCTATCGGCCCCTTTTGTCGAATCGCTAAGTAAACACACTAACATCGGTTGTCAAGCGATGGCGGTGGGATAAACACAGACACAAAGGCACGTACATAAATAAATACATACATATATAGGAGGGGCTTCTTTCAGCTTCCGTCTACCAAATCCACTCACAAGGTTTTGGTCGGCCCAGCGCTATAGCAGAAGACACTCGCCCAGGGTGCCACACAATGGGACTGAAGTCAGAACCATGTGGTTGGGAAGCAAGCTCCTTACCACACAGCCACTCCTGCGCCTATATATATATATATATATATATTTACTAACAAACGCACCCGTGCTTTGGACGGTTTAAGTTGCTTTGGTGGAAGCTCAATGGCACAGTGGTTAGGGCAGCGGACTCGCGGTCGTAGGATCGCGGTTTCGATTACCAGACCGGGAGTTGTGAGTGTTGTTTGAGTGAAAACGACTAAAGTTCCACGAGGCTCCGGCAGGGGGCAGTGGGGAACCCTGCTTTCACCACAACTTTCTTTCACTCTTTCATCACAACTTTCTTCCTGTTTCTGTTGTACCTATATTTCAAAGGGCCAGTCTTGTCACACGTGTCTGTGGAGTGCTTCTCACGTTGATTTCACGAGCAGGCTGTTCCATTGATCGGATAAACTGGAACCCTCGTCGTCGTAACCGACGGAGTGCCACGTATTATTTTAAGGAAATCAGTTTACCCCCAAATATTGAACCAGTATTTCTTTGGATAACACCATGAAGCTAACGTAACTTATAACTGAATTATATATATATATATATATATATATATAGGTATTTGAATGTATATATATTCATATATATTCATATATATATAGTCATTTGCAT
>NC_068986.1:28730752-28732553 GCF_001194135.2 Octopus bimaculoides | reverse complement strand
TAGTAAATATTCGCCACTGCCAGCGATACATGGCAAACAAAGTGACCATCGGTCACTGAGTTGCAACAGGCAAAATAGCTAATGGTAAAATTTCAAGAAGAGATAGAGTAGTAACTATTTACTATACGTTACTACTCTATCTCTTCTTGAGATTTTATCACTAGCTATATATACATAGGTAGACAAGGTAGACAAGGTAGACAAACTTGTTTACCACTTCAGTATTGTTCCTTTAAGCAAGATAGCTGGTTCCACATATGAGGTTCATGGTGTAGATTGGAACAATACAACAGTCTTGTCCAGGCTAATGCTGAGTCCAAATGCCTTGCAAGAAGTCGACATATGATTCACAAGTATTTGCATATCATCCGCTGTACGAGAGACTAAAACACAGTCATTTACAAAAAGGATATCACGAATAAGAGACTGGAAAATTTTGAATTAGCAGCAAATCGACGCAGATTAAAAAGATGACCAGAAGATCGATACTTAACATATATCCCAGGAGAGCTGTCTCCAACGAAAGTATGAGTAAGAGTAGCAGCAAAATTAAGAGAAAATAGAGTTGGGGCCAGGATGTCACCCTGCTTGGTACCATTCTCTACAGGAATGGGTCCCGCCATGTCACCAACAACATTGACCCAAGCCCCCATTCCATAATGAAATGATTCGATTATTGATACAAAGTGATCCGGACATCCAAGTTTTACCAAGTATTTTCCATAATGAGGCCCTACTCACAGTATCAAAGGCCTTGGTTAAATCAATGAATACCTGGACAAGATCCATATTCTACTCACAGCACTTCTCTTGCATGTGTCTCGCTGTGAAAATCATATCCATCGTTTCTCTTCCAGATCGGAACCACACTGAGATTCAGATAGGACATCATTTACAAGACACCTATTCAGGCAGGTAAGAAGAATACTTGCCAGAACCTTGCTAGCAGCTGATAGTAGAGCAATAACTCTGTAGTTGCTACACTCTACTCTGGCTCTCTTTTCTTGATAGACAAGGAGAATAATGGCATCCTTCCAGTCTTTAGGCATTGCACATTCCCTCCAGATTACATTAATAAGTTCATGAAGGGACTGTGTGATGTTATCACCACCAAATCGCAGACCCTCAGCATAAATTCCATCCTTATTAGGTGCCTTATCAAGATTCAATTTACTTATTGCTATCATTATCTCAGCTTTTGAGGGCGTGGAATTTAAGGTATTAATGACAGGTTTCTGTTGCATAGTGTCAATCACTGTCTCGTCCACAACTGACTCACGGTTTAGGAGTTCAGAAAAATGCTCAATCCAGCGATTGATTTAGTAAACAGTAGAAGACGCCTTAGAAAGCAAAGGAGCTGATGTAGATCCCTTAGACCATAAACTTGCTTCATAATATGGTAAAGCTTCTTGCTGTCATTTCCATCAGCAGCAGCCTGAACAGGTGGTATTCTGCATCTTCATGAGAAATCGTTGCAGTAGTGATTTTACACTGCTGTAATGGGCAAGTGCTAAATTTCGCTGCACAACTGAAAATCCACTGTGGCTATGGCGTTTTACGACCAGCAGCCGCTGAACTTCAGCATCATTTTCATCAATCCAGTCTCTGTGTCTGGCAGTAGCAAATCCCCGTGTTTCAGCAAAACATTGAAAAACCTGGTCTCGAAAATTTTCCCACACTGTAATATTTTCAATGCTGGATAAACGATTCTGAAGCCCTTTCCTCACTACAGCATTATATATAATATGGACATTCAGAATGTCCATATGTATATATGCATACATATATATATATATATATA
>NC_068986.1:28721070-28724182 GCF_001194135.2 Octopus bimaculoides | reverse complement strand
ATATATATATATATATATATACATACATATATATATATGTGTGTGTGTGCACATATATTTATATATGTACATATATATATATATACATATATATAAATATATATATATATATGTATAGAGAGAGAGAGAGACATTTATAAATGTACATATACATACCTAAACATAACATATATGCATATACATATATATACATATATATAAGCAAACATGTATATGAGTATGCGTGTATGCATGCGTATGTGTGTATGTGTGCGTGCGTGCGGGCGTGTGTGTATGTATGTGTGCATGTGTGTGGGTGGGTGTGCTTGTGTGTGTGTGTGTGTGTGTTTGTGTGTGCATACAGTCGTATATATAAACTTTACACTTTCAACGCAGATATAACTCCGATTGTCAAACCTTCCATACGTAAATAAAGTTTCGCCTTTGCATAACGATGCAACTTTAGGCAAGATTTAAATAACTGCGCCTGACGGGAGACTAGATTCTGACACATGTATATACACACATACATCATACATAAGTACATTGCGTTGTTATTATGCAAAAGTGTCGTAAGTACAAAACGTTGCTTTTTCAGACGACGAAAAAATAGTTTCACCATACCATAGCAAAACCGCTGTACTACACAAATGACAATTTTTGATATCTTGGCATCTGAAGATACGATAGTTTGACCAAAAGAACTGGCTATTGCACGCAAAAATAAAAATTGAAAAAAACGCATTTGGCCAAATTTGGCCGACATATATTGCCATTAATAGCCGACGAGAATGCATCTTCGCGCACGCACACACACACACACACACACGCATATATATCCATCCATATATATATATTTCTATACATATGTATATATATGTGTTATGTGTGTGTGTGTATATACATACATACATACATACATACATACATACATATACATATATACATATATACATTGTCTAACTTGGTTCATTTTTATCTGGGTATGCTATGAAAAAAATGAAAGAAAGAAGTCGAAAGTTTTGTAGCTGTTAACGTCTTTGATTTCGTTTTAACTCAACGTCAACCCACTTGAGTAGCCATGTTATTATATGTATTCCAGACATGACCATAACATATTTTTAAGATCTTGTAGATCTACATTAACCGATGTATCTCTCTCTACGGCAGGGAAATATCCATAGCATGTGCTTGCTATGGGCATTTGAATGAGATAATTCGATGTAACTTGCGTGAATCATAAACATGGCGAAATGACAGCAGCGGATATTACTATGATTTGTGTTTAATTTGTCTGATACATTAATTATTCAGAAATCCCGCCTCTTCATTCTATGTTAAATTTTTGCTGATTTTTAACATCACATGTTTTGTCGAATAGACACACCAGACCGTTTGGCAAGCATCCAACTGAAATAATGTTGTTTGTCGAGCACAAAATATATGCTGCTTGTTGAATGTCCAATAGTAAAACTCGGTCAATGAAAATATAACATTGTTTGTGTAAGACACAACAAAACTATTACGTTGTCGTTCAAACAATAACTAGAAATATGACACTCTTTGAAAAACGCCCCAAAGAATGATTTTTCTTGTCGATCATGGCTTTGAATCGTAGCGTTGTTTGCCGAATGTCCATTAGAGACATTTGAAATTTTTAAAGGACAAAGTACAACAAACAATAAAACAAGAGTGCAAGGTAAGTAAATTTAATCATAAGAAACAGATTGCAATTCAACGTTTTGGACAATTGTCCTTCATCAAGAAAACAGATACAACTCACTTATTATTGTCATATAATAAACAAACAAAGGTTCGTGTATGAAATTGATCGGCTTTCAAACTTCCGTTATTACATGATTTTTTTTCTTATAAAATACACACATACAGGAGGAGTACATGTCTACATATAATAACACTTTGAATGTGGCTCCCGAGAAAGAGTAAAAGTAATTACCCGATCAATGACGGGTATTACTGCTAGTATTTTTATAAATTTGGTAGTACGAGCAGAATAGAAGTCAAAACATGAGAATATATATGTATGTATATATATAGAGAGAGATAGAGGGGCGAGAGAGGGGGAGAGCGAGATCAGAAATGGCTCTGACGAAAGTAGCATTAATTTTCATAGGTCGTTCAATTTGCCTCAATTGTTCAAAAGAAGAATTGAGTAAACCTACCACCAGTAATGTACCTATAATGACTACTGGAAACAGCTGTAAGCCAAATTTGCTTATATGTATATATGTATATGTATGTATATGTATGTGTGTGTGTGTGTGTGTGTGTGTGTGTGTGTGTGTGTGTGTGTGTCTCCTGTTCTTGTTAACACTTTCACCCTCCGCAAAAAATCCCAAATTTATTTCATTTGCTTTGCTGAAAGGACTGTTTCAACGAAACCACGTATTGTCCTTGCCTTCGAAACGCGGAGTAGATGAAACGGGGACAACTGACGAAGGGGTATACTCTTTATGTCGCATGTCTCGTTTCTCTGTTATTTTCATTGTTCGAAAAAGTTCGTTTTCTATAGTTTCGTTTTTATGTTTTCGTTTCTCATTGTGTTTAACGTTTTTTTTTTTATGTCCTGTATCCATAGATGCATGTATGTATACATATAGATGTAGGTATGTACATATATGTAAGAATATATGCATATATCTATATTATATATGATTGTAAAATATATATAGTATATGATTGTAAAATATATATCATATACAATATATATATACTATTTGTATTATGCAGAGAATATATGGTGTATAATACAGTATATAATATAGTAAAGTATTAGAAAATAAAATCACATTAAACAGTAAAATAAGCAAAATACTGCTTAATATCATACTGAAAAAATACATCATACAACGGTAAAATAAACTTGTTACTACAATAAAATTAAAATTATATGTACGCACCAAAATTTAAAATAAAAACAATATTAATGAAGAGAATAAAAAATACGAAGACAACAAAATTAGTTTTGAAGCTGTCGGAAAGGATATCGAATGATATAATTCATTTAATGCAATTTTCTCACAAACATGTCAAATGGATTAGTATCACAGCGATTCATGGTTATGATTTTATGCTGAGAATATTAAAAAAAAAAAAAAAAAAAAAAAAAAAA
>NC_068986.1:28718418-28720757 GCF_001194135.2 Octopus bimaculoides | reverse complement strand
ATATATATATATATATATATATATATATATATATATATATATATATATATATATATATATATACATATGAACATATTTATATATGTAAATATATATATAGAATCATATCTCTATATATATGCATATATACATATATATACTTATATATATGTGCCTGTATTGTATGTGTAAGAGTTTATTGTGCGTATGTATGTTTGTGTTTATGTTTGCGTGAGTGTGTGTGTGTGTGCGTGTGTGTGTATATATTAATGTTAAGTTATGATAAAAAACTACACGTTAAACTGAAGGATTACTCAGCACTTTTCGGAGAGTATAAAGTAATTATACTTTAACACAAGTAGTACTGACAGTGACTTCGAAGTTTCGGTGATATGTATACATATGTGTATCTGTATACATGTATGTGTATATGTGCATATATGTATGTGTGTATATGTATATATATGTGTGTGTGTATGCGTGTATGTATATATAATAATAATAATAACAATAATAATAATAGTAATAAATAATATATATGCATATATGGGTACAGGACGTCACCAACTGTGCAAGCAACATGAAATACGTAAAAACAGGACAAGCAAACACAGAGAAAGGACCCTTCTTCAGTTGTCGGCTGTCTATCTACTCCCAATTTCGAGCATATCTTAAGTGTCAAAAGGCGGAAGAGCTCATGAGCAGTCAGCGGCCGTCAAACAATATGCATACATATGTATGTATGCGCGGGGAGGTGGAAATACCTGACTTGGTGTCCAGGCGCGCGGTTGGCCCACTGAGAGTGGGCAGCCCCTCTGTTGTTGTCACAGCATCTCTCTAGGAGAGGTATACTCTGAGAGAAAACCTGCACCACTAACAATATTCAATGTCGTAGACTATATCTTCTTTTTAAGTTTATGTTGACCATGCTCAGAAAGTGGGACCGCATTTGTGCAAATCCTTTCCCCATTATAAAAAAAAATCTGCATGCACAGGCGCATGAGTGGCTGTGTGGTAAGTAGCTTGCCTACCAGCCACATGGTTCTATGTTCAGTCCCACTGCGTGGCACCTTGGGCAAGTGTTTTCTATTGTAGCCTCCGGCCGACCAAAGCCTTATGAGTGGAATTGGTAGACGGAAACTGAAAGAAGCCCGTCCTATATATGTATTACATATATGTATGTGTGTGTATATGTTTGTGTGTCTGTGTTTGTCCCCACCAACAAGCGAACTACAATACTCTCATATTTAAGTATACAATTGTGTCCATTCATTTTCATATCACATAGGTTTCAATCAATATCTAATTGGCTTACAACCCTTTTTATCATCTGCTATTTCTTTATGCCTCTCATCTGCTCTCTTTCCTATTGCATTCCTGTCTTTCTTCCTTTTTCTCTATTTCTGAGATACTCATTTCTCTTCGATTATGATATTGCTGTAAATTGTTACATTTTTGCTTTATCCCTCGTATGGATGTCCTAATTATTTTCTTCTTTCTTTCTCTCTTCATTTTGCTTTCTTTTCACAAACTTCGTAGTTTCCTCTCCAATTTTTTCTCTAGTTTTCCCCTGTCTCTTCCATTTTCTTTCATTTTTACTATATTTTCTTCTCTGTCTATCTTTCCTTCCCCCTCTCTCCCTTTCCTTAGTTCCTCTTTTTCTTTCTCAACCAATTACTTTTCTACTATTTCCTTTCAAAATATTTCATAAAATGCTTCATCATCAACCCAACTCTTGATATGAGTTCTCTGTAACTTATTGAAATAAATTGTTCCTGCACTTGAAACGCCCAGTGGAGGGCACCAAGAAACCATAATGGTGAATAGTACGTTTATTCTAATTTCTCCAACACTTGCTCTATATTCCATAACCGATCATACTATTAAATATAACAGTTACTTAACCAGTATACTGGAAGCCAAATGGACAATGATAATGTACGTAGAGCAGCTCTTTTTGGGGCCTCCTTGCGAAATGCGATTTCATCTGATATGTAAGATAAAATCTTGTCCAGATATTCTTTAAAGACTTCCATATCGACACTTCGCAAATCTCTGGGATTGTTTGGAAGAATCTTGAATAGACGTGGGACCTTCAAACTGGAACCGTTACAATATTGGGTCCTTATTCGAGATGGAGAGGGTGGTTTCTTTGGTACTGTGTAGTGTTGTGCATATCTTTCTCTCTCTACACACATACATATATTTATACATATGTACATACATATATAGATATATATAGGATATATTAATACATATATATATATGGGAGAATATACAAAAAATAACAACAGACGAGGACAGGTGGTGTAAATAACAAAAGTATATATTAGTATGACGCTCGGGAATACATATATATA
>NC_068986.1:28713342-28713747 GCF_001194135.2 Octopus bimaculoides | reverse complement strand
ATATATATATACATATATACGACAAGAGGTTAGTGCTTTTGCTTGGTTGTTCGAATTAAATTTTGGCTCTCATTTCTAGCAATTTGAAGTACTAGTTTGCAATCTCATTTATTAATTTTACTTTTTTGGTTTTAATTGCTATAACCACCTATATTACAATGAATTTAATATATCTTAATATCTTAATATATTATTATAGTAGCTCATTGTATGTTAATATATATATGTATGCATATATATATAGCTGTATGTTAAGACGCTTGCTTCCCAGCCACATTCTGGGTTGAGCCTCACTGCATGGCACTTTGGGCAAGTGTCTCCTACTTTTGCCTCGGGCTGACCAAATTCTCGTGAGTGGATTTGGTAGACGGAAACTGAGAGAAGCCCGTCGTATATATATATATA
>NC_068986.1:28709695-28712551 GCF_001194135.2 Octopus bimaculoides | reverse complement strand
TATATATATATATAGTTATTAATATTTCTAAGTCTCTCTAAAGGAGACTACGGCAGCGGTACTGGAAATTAATAGTTAATAGCTTTCGTCCTAATTTTGGGACTGCCATGTTGGCTTGGCGATAACTATATATATATATATATACATACACACACACACACACACACGACAGGCTTGTTTCACTATCTTTCAATCAAATGCACACACAAAGCTTTGTTCGGCTCGAGGCTATAGTAGAAGACACTTGCCCAAGGTGCCACGCAGTGGGACTGAACGCGGAACCATAGGTTGGGAAGCAAGCTTCTTACCACACAGCCACGACTACGCCCACACACTCACACACAGACACACACAGACATATATATATATATATATATGATTTTTATATATAAATATACACATATACCCATGTGTATATGTATATATATATATGTGTGTGTTTGTAGATATATGAATAATGATATGCATATATGATATGCATATATATAGTATATAAGTGCTTGTGTATATGTGTGTTGCTGTATGCAATGTGCAGTGTGCATGTTTTATTTGTCTATAGAAGAAGAGATGTGTAGCTAAATAGATTTACATGCCTAAACATATTTACAGAAGGATTGCGCAACCATTTCCTGTAAGACAGATGTTAATAATTAGCTCACAATTAAATTAGCTTCGTTAATTATCGCTGAGGCACTCTATTTTTCTTTGTTTCTCTTTGTCATACCCTGCGAGTATTAATTTAATATCCCTAATTTAACAGCTCAAAAATAGCACATCTCTTAAATTTACTGCAAGTCATTATCACGTTTGTTCTTTCGAATAAACAACATTTCCTAGGAGCTCGCAGTTTATGCTGTTATGACGATGATGATGATGATGATGATTATGATGCTGCTGCTGCTGCTGCTGCTGATGATGATGATGATGATGATGATGATGATGACGAGGGTGACGACGATGACGATGATGACGATTGAGGTTGATGATGATGATAATGATGATGGTGATGATGATGATGATGATGATGATGATGATGATGATGATGATGGTGGTGATGATGATGATGATGGTGGTGATGATGATGATGATGATGATGATGATGACGCTGATGATGAGGAGGAGGAGGAAGTGGAGGAGGAGGAGGAGGAGGAGGAGGAAGCGGAGGAAGAGGAAGCGGAGGAAGAGGAGGAGGAGGAAGAGGGAAAGTAGCAGGATGGTGTTGATGCAGATTACGATGATGATCTCGATGACGTTGATGATAACACTGATGATCATGATGATGATGATAATGATGATGGCGACAACGACGACGATGTTGATGATGATAATAATGATGATGATGATGATGATCATGATCATGATCATCATCATCATCATGACAACGATGATTGTAACGATAATGATGACGATGTTGATGACGCTGATGGTGATAATGATGACGACGATGACGATGACGATGATGATGATGATGATGATGATGATGATGAAGATGATGACACTGATGAAGATGATGATGACGATGATGACGACGAGGATGATGATGATGATGATGATGATGATGACGACGACGACGACGACGACGATGACGACGATGACGATAATCTTGCTGACAACGTGGATGTTGATACAAATAAAAAGAAATATGGGAAGGAAAGAAAACCTTAGCAACAACAACAACAACAACAACAACAACAACAACAACAACAGCAACAACAACAACAACAACTATAACATTTCCTCCTGAATCACTAATATCTTTGTTCTCTGTAAATACGTCTCAAAAAGTTTTCCTCATTTGAAATGATAATTTCTTGCATATTTGGTAGTAAATATTATCTCGAGGCTGTAAAATATCTATTGGAATCGTCCGTTGTGGTCGTGGTTGGATGGTGCAGTGAAGATGTTTGGTTCTGTCTTAGTTAATAAGATTGAAAACAGTAACAAGGGCATTTAGCTAAACGATAAACACGAGAAGTATTCTTATGTTTCGGGTCAAGCCGAGATCGTACGACCAATCGCTGCAACGAGTGGGATTTTGGATAAGAATAATTAAGGAGAGGTTGAGAGGGAGGGAGAGGGTGAGAAAGCATGAGAGAGGAAGTGTGGGAGAGAAAGAAAGAAAGAAGAGGAAGAGAGAAAGAAAGAAAGAAAGAAAGAAAGAAAAGGAAAGAAGAGAAAGAATGAAAGAAAGAAGAAAAGAGGAAGAGAGAGAAAGAAAGGAAGAAGAAAGAGGAAGAGAAAGAAAGAAAGAACGAAGAAAAGGGAGACAGAAAGAGAAAAGGAAAGAGAGAAAGGCAGAAGGAACGGAAAAAGAAAGACAGAAAAAGAAGAAGGAAGAAAGAATGAAAGAAAGAAACAAACAAACAAACAAAGAAAGAAAGAAAGAAAAAAGAAAGAAAAAAGAAAGAAAAAAGAAAGAAAGAAAGCAAGAAGGAAAGAAAGAGAGAAAGAAAACGAAAGAAAGAAACAAAGAAAAAGAAAAATATGAAGATAGAGAAAAAGAGAGTAAGAAAAGAAAGAAATATAGAAATAGGAGAAAGAAAGAAAGAAAGAAAGAAAGAAAGAAAGAACCAAAGAACGAAAGAAAGAAAGAAAGAAAGAAAGAAAGAAAGAAAGAAAGAAAGAAAGAAAGAAGAAAAAGGAAGGAAGAAAGAGAGAAAGAGAGAGAAAGGAAGAAATAAAGAAAAGATAGCGAAAGAAATGTTGGAAGATGAGAAAGAAAAGAAAGAAAAAGTAGGTAAGAAAGATCGGACAGGATAAAATGAGATGTGAACGGAAAGGAAAGAATGATTCTGGGAGAGAGAATAGAGGAGGGTGTTGTGTAGATGTGACGCGTGCATTGTATGGTGTACCTAT
>NC_068986.1:28705645-28706732 GCF_001194135.2 Octopus bimaculoides | reverse complement strand
TATATATATATATATATATATATATATTTATATATATCCAAAGTTTTAAATTTAAAAGAGAGTTTTGACGCTAATATCCATTATTATTGACATTTATTCCTATGTCAACATTTCTGTATAAGGCTATATTTGACTGTCAAATTTAAGTCAAACATATAATTTGCCTTACACGTCTTCAGGGAAATACATTTAAGAACAAACAAAAAAACAAAAAATCAAGAACAAGAGGTAAATACCAAGACATCTCTAAGTTCCGTCCATATTCAAGTTTCTTCGTCAAATAAGTTCCTTTTTAAACAAAGGTCCATTAAGGATAATATAGTATAGATTTCCATTGTAATAGAGGATTGATTATAACTTACCAATATTAATATTATTGATAGTATTATGAGGGGTTGTCTCCTCTTAATGGACCTTATATAAATAGGGATTTGTATAAACAAACCAATGCTATTTTAATAAAATAGAGGGTTAAAAAAGTGAATGGCTTACAAAAGTAACATACATGGTGAACATGGAGGAGAAAAACTGCGGAAGGATTCTTGTATGACTGACTGGTGCTATGATGAACTGTTGCCAGTGGAATGTTACACCGGCTGATTTGTGGTCATTTAAACATACAGTTTCAATTACATTTGCATTTCGGCCTCGACAAGGAGTACAAGAAATTTTGGTGCCATCTTCCTCTTTTAGCTCCCATTTTTCCACGTCCTTGTTACAGAGCAAATTTTTTAAAGGATTCACAAAAGTCGAAGTAATAGCAGAATAAACAAACAACAAAATCAAAACCGCGTTGTTAGAGCTTTCAAATTCCTTTTCAACTCCGTTAATGCAAGACTATCATATATATATATACACACACACGCACACAAGTATACATGTATACACATATGCAAATGTATGCACACACACACATGCATGTATATACATTTGTTTCTATATACATAAAAACACACATATTTCTACATATTCATGTATGCATATACATATGCATATATATATAAACATATGTGTATGTATACATGTATATATGTATATATATGCATATTTATCTATATACGTTATATATATATATATATATATATAT
>NC_068986.1:28703760-28704305 GCF_001194135.2 Octopus bimaculoides | reverse complement strand
ACACACACACACACACACACACACACACACACACACACACACACACACACACACACATAACGGAAGGCAGAGCGAGTGAGTGTGAGAGATGGAGAACGGAGATTTAGGAAGTGTGTTATTAAAAAAAAGAGATGCGATATACATACATAGCGTTAGATATGTGTGTTTATATACTTGTCATGTGCGCTTGTGTTTGTGTCTGTATAAGGAAGTATATAAATATGTATATAGACACATATATATGCGGATTTATATACAGACATATATATATATATGTGTGTATATTGACATGTATATAAATATGTGTATGCGTATACATACATACATACACACATACACACACACACATATATATATGTATGTATATGTATGCATATATGTAAAGAAACTGAGAGACAAAGGAGGGGGAGGATGGAGAGAGAGAAGGGGTTAAACAAAAATGGTCGTAGGAATGAAGTAAATGGTGGTAGAATATGATTGTAGTGGAAATGTTGGCGCTGCATTTAACGGGAAAAGTATATATATATATATATATATATATATAT
>NC_068986.1:28702539-28703246 GCF_001194135.2 Octopus bimaculoides | reverse complement strand
AGAGAGAGAGAGAGAGAGAGAGAGAGAGAGAGAGAAATACAAAGTAATAAATAAAATGAGAAAACAAAATTATATAGGCATATAAATAAATGTAAAACACCAAAAAAACAAACAAACAAACAACAAAGAAATTGGGAAAGAACAAATAATTCAAGAATGGAAATGACAGTAGAGTAATGGGAATCCATGCCGCAGGTGAGAAACGGATGAGGACAGGTAGACAACAACAAAAACAGCCAAAAACTATATTTTCACACTCATCTTATCTTGGCCATTTCTAGCTTACAGCAAAAAAAAAAAAACAAAAAAAAAAGGAAAAAAAAAAAACAGAAAAGAAAAACCGACGAATCATTCTAGCGCTGCTTTTACTAAAATTATGTGATACAGAATCGTTGGTATTTGTTGATGTGTTTTTGTTTTTGAAACCATTTTTCTTTGTTTTTGAGGTTTCGGTTTCATATTTTTCTTTTGATTTTGTCTTTATTGTGTTCAGTTATTTATTTATTTATTTATTTATTCGATTAGTGTATTCAATCTCAGTGTATGTATGAAGCAGTGTATCACGAACTGCAAATTGAATGATGAGAAAGAGTTGACCATCGTTGTTAAAATTTGTATCGTTATGAGGTGGGAATTGCACAAATACGCATGTGCACAAACACACACACACACACACACACACACACACACACACACACACACACACA
>NC_068986.1:28697802-28700302 GCF_001194135.2 Octopus bimaculoides | reverse complement strand
TAATTAGAGTATTGGAAATTAGGGATATGCATTCGTCTGAAAAGTGTTACTCTCCAATGGCGAAATACAACGGCGATTAGCATATTAACGTTCGAATCTGTCGGAACGTATTTAAAAATGAATATGTATGTCATCTGGTTCTCGCCATTCACCGTGCACATGGTGCTTTATCATATATTATTATCAATGTGACTACTGATATCTAGTAGGTTTTGAATATTTTGTTTTTCACTTCATGTCAAGTTTCGCCATCACCAGGGATCACTTTTGGCGAAAATACATCCGTAACATAGAACGACTTTCATTATAAAGACTGGCGCTTCTTTTCAATACCAGAAATTATTTCAGCACTCACTCGCTCATCAATTTCTGAGTGTACAAAGCTCAGGTGAATACTATAAAGGATCATTGCTTCCATATGTAGAACAGTGCCCCGGCAACACACACACACACATACACACACATACAAACACCGACATCTGGGCTGCATCACGGGAAAAGGTACGAACTGATCTTTATAAAATCATTCACACATAACTTCAATCCACTGACTCGTAGGTGAGCTGTCTCTTCCCTCAGCCATTTCAATCCATAATGGTGTCTTTTCTTCGGAGTTAACTGGTATAAATATATCTCTCACTCAGATACTCCTGATCCACTTCACCTTTTTTCTTCTTTTGCACCTGCCTCAACTTCAGCAATAACAATTTTAGCCAGTCCTTCTACTCCCGGATATCGGTAACTTGGATTGAACTCATTGTTCATGCTTTTTACTCACAAAAAGTTTAAACAAAACATCAATATTACCGTCTTGTAGCGCCTACGGAGGCCGTGGTTACAGTTTCTTCATCTAGGCCTAGCAAACATGTACATACGTACATACATACATACATACATACATACATACATACATACAAACATATAAATATATATATACACATACATATATATATATATATGTACATACACTCACATATATATATATATATACGTATATGTGTGTATATATTTTTATGTATTTATATGTACACATGTATACATATGTATATATGTATATATGTATACATATGTATATATGTATATATGTATACATATATATATATATTTGACAGGAAGGACAACAAAAAAAAAGAAAAAGACCTCGATATTATGCAAATAGGGGAATTTTTCACAGGAATTTTCAATTGGTCGGATAACTGAAGAGATGTTGGCGTGGGCTCCCACCCTGGCATCCGAAACTCGGAATTTTATCATGGCTACTGAATAAGTGTCACATATTTTTACAGATACATACATATATATATATGTTCTTCGTATATATATGTTCTTCGTGGTTCTCTAAGCATTTCTTTTACTTTCCAATGCACACACACACACAGACACACACACACACACACACAAATACACACACAAATGCACACACACACACGAACACACACACACGCACACACACACACACACACATATATATATACATATATATATAAACATTAATTAATATTAATAAATATAAATTTAAAAAATCTGAAAATCATAGAGATCTATTTCTTTATCCAGTCAATCAGATCCAAGCCTTATTCGATGTTTATATTAATGATCGATATTTTATTTGCAACTGTTTCGATGTATTGGAGAAAAGAAAATAGGCACAGTTTCGATTTTTAGTATAGCTCACCCTTTTCTTCGGGTAAAGGAATTTCCTTCTTCGGTTTCGAAATTCTTGAATATTATTCTTATATAAGAAAACATTATGTAAATATAGCATCTCACACCCAAATATATTCATTCACATAATATATATCTATTTTACATACACGCATTTATTCATAAACGCCGCCTATCTACATATTTCATATTTCAAGTATGCTCAATAAAACACACTCACACACATGCTTACACACATATTACACATATTACATACATACATACGCAGATATATATATACATACATACATTTATGTATATATACATTTACATATACGTGTGTGTGAGAGTATGCGTGCGACGGGCATATACCTACGTAATATATATATATGTATATATATGCGTGTTTCAGTGTAATATATATGTAGGCGCATACTATAACTTCTGTATCTCTATCTAAATCTCTATCTGTATATAGGTGAGCTTTGTTTCTTATTTATTTTCATTCTCTTTTCTCAAATAGCTCACCTTTATTTTTCAACGACCAACACCGCCGCTAACGGCGCCCTCTACCTGTTTACACATGAAAGAAACTATGGATGATGACAACCAATGAAATACAGCATAGCGAAAACTTTTTAAAAATTTATTTATTTATTTATTATAACAGAGATGACAATCGTTTCTGATTTGGTGGGAGGTGGGGTGTTTTTTGTTGTTTTTTGTTGTTTTTTTTACGCATTTTTCTTCTTCTGTCGAATGTTTAACTGCTTCATCTAACCTTCATCAAAGAGATTTTATCTTCAACGTATGGGTATAAATGTGTGTGTGTGTGTGTGTGTGTGTGTGTGTGTGT
>NC_068986.1:28696058-28696471 GCF_001194135.2 Octopus bimaculoides | reverse complement strand
TATATATATATATATATATATGTATGTATGTATACATATATGTAGTTACATTTTCACACACCCTCAAACACAAAGGCGCGAGCATATAGAAAAAAAATCAATACATCTGAAGAGTCCCCTATGCACCCACATGCATATATAAATTGTCATAGATATATATTTTGTTTTTAAATAAGAGAATATATATATTTGCTCAAATCTGCAGCAGTACTGATGCTGCCATTACCCAATGGTACATACTTTAATAAATATATAAAGTTACACATAAGTAATATGTGTACTAAAGTACACACTGCTGCAAAATTCGATCAGACTAAAACTTATGTCATAAATAAGGTTGCTTATGGTGAATATTTCGAAAAAATATGTGCACGTATCTATCTATCTATCTATCTATCTATCTATCTATCTAT
>NC_068986.1:28695637-28696048 GCF_001194135.2 Octopus bimaculoides | reverse complement strand
CAAAAAACACAGATGAATGGAAAAAAAAAGAAAAAGCAGGATGTAAGGGGTAAAAAAAAAAAAAAAATTAAAGGAAGCGATAAGGGAAGGATATACTGTGCCAAGTTTATGTGTCGCCACATCAAATTTACAACAACAACAACAACAGCAGCAGCAATAAAAAATATAATAATGATAAATAGATAAAAAAAAGTAAACAAAAGTGGAAGTGAAAGCATAAGAAATGGATCCGTATTCGAAAAATAAATACAAAAAACGTACAATTGCGCGTGGACGCTAATATATATACATGTACATGTGTGCATACATATATATATATATATATATACAATATGTATTATATATATACTATATATATATATATATACATACATTCATTCATATATATATATATATATATATATATATATA
>NC_068986.1:28693737-28694635 GCF_001194135.2 Octopus bimaculoides | reverse complement strand
ATATATATATATATATATATATATATACATATATATATATATAAATATATATGTATATATATATATGTATATATGTATAAATATGTACATACATGTATATGCAATATATATATATATATAATTACGTATATATACATATATATATATCATATGATATATATGCAAATATGTCAGTATATATATTGCATGTGCGCACACATACACACACACACAAGCACGCATACACACCCATATATATACACACATACATGCAATATATATACTTACACAGACACACTCACATATATATAGTATATAGTATGTCTGTGTGTGTATAAATATATGTATATGTATATATGGGAAGAGAATTGTGTGTACATGTAAATATATATACACACCGATGGACACACGGGTGTGTACACTTACATCTTGCATACATATGCGTGTGCATTCTTTGAGTTGCGTGTATATATATGTTACACAACTATGAATTTTATGTACGTATATACAATTTTGCTGTTTGAATTTTGAATTCCTATTATTTTCTTATTCTTTTTAATTTTTTTTTTTTTACTTTCTAAAATCACGATATTTTACGATCGCAAAAGCTGATTGTGTCAAACGATGTGAATAGTACTGCCCTTAGGTCTGTTTATATAACTACACAATGTAAATAGATACGTCACAAAAAGAGACGGAAACGTAATAGAAAAGATGGAACTGATCGCCATATCAGGAATTATTTGAACGATTAACGTGTGCGATAAAGGCTGTGACGTATACTGCTCACCCGCTCACGCATGCACACAGAGACATGCACTTGCACACAATATACATGCAATATATATGTATATATACAAGTGTGTGTTGTGTGTATACACACACACACACACACACATATATATATATATGTATACAT
>NC_068986.1:28689980-28693433 GCF_001194135.2 Octopus bimaculoides | reverse complement strand
AAGAAGAAGAAGAAGAAGAAGAAGAAGAAGAAGAAGAAGAAGAAGAAGAAGAAGAAGAAGAAGAAGAAGAAGAAGAAGAAGAAGAAGAAGAAGAGGAAGAGGAAGAAGAAGAAGAAGAAGAAGAAGAGGAAGAAGAAGAAGAAGAAGAAGACAGCAACAATAACTACAACAACAATAATAGTATATTTATATATGTAAGTTAAAGGGGCTGTCATAGTAACCCCTTCCCCACTTCTGTGAAAAAAAATATATAAGCGTAGAAAAACAACAGCCACAGCGACAAACTCAAAACAGAATCTATATGCTGATAATATATTTCCTTGAAATATGAAAGTCTCACAAAAGACTTGAAAGGAAACTGACATACAATATAGTATTAAAAAATATACATATCGAAATGAGAGAATTTTTGAGTTTTCCAGCGTTTTTTACCCCCTGGAAAACTTGGAAATATATATCAATATTTTATTTCTTTATTTATGTATTTTAGGTTCTTTAATCCATTTTCTTAGACTTTCTTTCTTTCATTTTTTTTTTGCCGCTCAAACTTTATTTCTGTTTTTTTTTTTGTTTATATATACTTTTTTTTGCTTTTTTGCTTTGTCTATTTATATATATATTATTATATTTCTCGCATTTCATGTTTAATGGGTGGAAATTGCAGCATGCTGAGTCGATATGTAAGTGTGGTTTGCTGAGCGGGTAGTGTAGCGGAGAACTGGAGACAGGTTTGTGGTTCGTATTTAAACATCTGCACTGTATTGTCTATGGGTAAGTCCCTCTAGTTATCAATATTTACCCGCAGATTAAACAGTAAGAATAATTCTATTCTAAACAGCAACATAACTGTACACTTGACCATCAGGTTGCTCATCTTTTACCCCATGAACTTTAAGGAGCCTTCAGGGAATTCTTTACTTGAAATCCTTACAAAAGATCAAAATTCTACTTTTGGTTCTCCAGCATTCAACTGAATTAAGGAAATCTAATGGCACTTAGATAAACCAAGATAGCGCCAATCGTGGAAATCTCATAGAGCAAGGTAAAATCTCAGAGAACCCTGCATGCGATACAGAAATTAGATATTACTCCTAGCATGGTCTCCTATATATCACCTCCATTTAGATATTGTATACCTTCAATGGAGTTTGTTCATGTTATATGCTGAACTCATTCACACGAGATCCCCGATTTTCTTCCTCATGCCATTCAGTAGCAACTTTAGCTGTGTGAATTCGTGCATTATCATCCTGAAAGATTACGTTTCCCTCCGGAAACAGTTCTGCAACCATTGGATGAATTTGATCAGATAAAATGCTTAAATAGTCTTGACTATTAATTCTTCCAAGAATGGAAGCCATTGGGCCGGCGGATTTCCAAGATAAAGCCCCCGCCCCAGATCATCACACATCCTCCTCCATGTTTAACAGTTGGAAGAAGGCAGTCTGGGTCAAATGCTTCTTTTGACTATCTTCACACGTATGCTCAGCCGGTGGTCGGAAATAGGGTAAAGGATGACTCATCCGAGAAAATAACATTCCTCTACTGCTGTAGGGACCAATTCTGTAGGTTTTGACTCCACTCTAAACGCTTTGCAACGTTTGTTTTTGAAAGTAGTGGTTTTCTGATTGCAGCCCTTCCGTGAAATTCGGCTTTGTGCAGCTCCTGGCGAACAGTTTTTGTGCAAACTGGGTTCTCGGGGTGGCCCTTAAGCTCTGCAGTAATTTTAGGAGCTGTACTTTTTTGTGATTCTTTCTAACAATTCGCGTAAGAGTCTGACGGTCTCTATCTGAAAGTTTTGGTTTCCTTCCGGAGTTTTGTTTCGAGGAGGAGGTTTTTCCCTCTTTCTCAAAGGCTGTCATTACTTTCGAGACAGTACTTTTTGATACACCAAATATTTCGGCTGTTTTCATTACGTTAGCGCTTGCCATACGAGCACCAACAATTTGACCTCTTTGAAAGTCCGATAGGTCTATCATTTTAATGAATTTTAATTAGCCTTTTTCTGATAATATTTGAAAAGAAACAGCAATTTTAGAAAAACATATTAAGCAACACTAATAATAAATCAAAGAAACAGAAATAAACAAGCTTTTAACGGTTTTATAGATTTTAAAAATTATGATGCTATGATTCTAGGTGTTTCCATTATTTTGTCCAACCCTTGTATGTGTTCTTGCTCAGACTAAAAGGCTCAAGAATACACATCGATTTATTGGTCGTGTTCTTCAGATAGCAAACAACTCAAAAAAATCTATATATGCCAAACTAAAGAATTTTAGAATATGAAAATGGAAGAAATTGCAAAAATATAATCATGAATAAGTAACAGAAAATGTATGTATAAAGCGAACAGCTGCTTAGAAATAAAGTGGTGTATAAAATTCAATAGAGAGAATATATATATATATATATACGTTTTGCTTCCCTCTTGCGAAATACCTTTTAAGATTTTGACAAAAAATTTGATTAGGAAGGAAAACTCTAAATATCTAAAGGACATTTTCTGTACTTGAAGTAACTTCAAATAAATTTGACCCGTAATAATATAATATATTTAACCTGTAGTCAGAATAAAGAACTTTAGAAGAAACTTGCTGAAAAGCCAACATTTCGGAATAGGCTCATTATTAGAATGGAACAATTTGAGAAGTGATACCAACATAACTTTCTCATACGCACCCGTGCAGCCTAATCAAGATCCTTCATATAGGATTTAGGAAATTCGATAACTGACCACAGTATACTTAAATTTGTGGTCCATTCCTATTTCGGTTTCTATATGTTCTGTGGTAGAAAAGTGATGATAATTTACTCCAGGCAATTCGAAGAATTCGTGTGCTGTATATACCTGCTTTTTAAAGATTAAGCATAAAGAAATATATCATTCTACACATGTGTGCTAAATCCACTTTCGCACAACATACCAACTAGTTGCCGAGATATTTGTCATCGAGTAAATCCCGTTTGTGTCAGCACAAATGAGTTGGCACTGATTATACGTCGAAAAGCTGCTTCGATCATAGGTTAAAAATGCATCCACTCTCAGGAAATATATTCAACAAAAATCTATCGAATATAAAACATAAACAGCATGGGTGAAGTAATGAGATAACGTCAAGTGTAGATCAGATGTATAAAGATTTCAAAATGAACAAATCCAGACTAGGATCATTGAATAGACTGTTACCAATGGACATAACACACACACACACACATATATATATATATATATATATATACACCACACACACACACTCACACACATATACGTACATACAATCATGCATACATACATACATATATATGTATATGCATACATACACACATACATACGTACATATATATGTATATGCATACATACACACATACATACGTACATACATATGTATATATATGTGTGTGTATACACATACACAGACACACACACACACACACACACACACACACACA
>NC_068986.1:28686705-28689970 GCF_001194135.2 Octopus bimaculoides | reverse complement strand
CACACACACATATATATATATATATATATATATATATATATATATATTGCTGTAGAAATTCATATTTAACATGTTCGTGTACACTCAAAAGTGGGAAGATCTTTAGAATTTTTACTGCAGTAATTGTCTTCGAAGAGAAATACTTATAGGTAATGTTTGTGAAAACGCACAGTGCTGGACAATTAATGATGACGTCGGACTCCAGAGCACGTGTTTCTTCATCGATGGACTTCGTTAACTACAGACACCGAATTTGCTGTTCACATCCCTAGAAGAACTCTTGTTCTCATATAGAAACGGTAAATGATAAAACTATTACCGTGGCAAAGTTCTTTCCATGAGTTAAATATAAATGTTTACAGTTTATTTTAGTTATCGGTGCTTAGTGTGTGCTTTTAATTAATTCCAGTTTCACAAAGCTTCGCACACATCAGCTCATATATTATTATTATTGAGTGAGAAAGCAGTGCATGCCATCAAAGTGACACTGGGGTAAAATATACGAAGCCCAGTATACCCATCATGACTACCCGTTTGATAAGAGTACACCAGGCACATGCATCACAACCATATGTGTGCGACATGGTGATCTCATATCAAGATAAACGGCGCATGACCTCGCAGGTGGGGTCCAGTTGGAATTTTCTTCAGGTCGAGTAGCCCATCTTGCTTAAAAAGTCCTTGAATAAGGTTTGTTTAAGGATGTTGAGCAAAACACCCATGTTTCCAAAGGTGAATTATTCAAACCGCCAAAGAATTCCTCTCAGCACATTATAATTATAATTATTTGCGATACAGAAGCTGGTGAACTGGCAGAAACGCTAGCATGCCGCACAAAACTCTTAGTGCCAATTTTTCCGGCTTTATTTTTTGAGTTCGAATTCCGACGATGTCAACTTTGCCTTTCATCCTTTCGGGCTCGAAAAATATGTTTTAGTTGACCGCCGTGTGTCTATAGCATAAAGGATTCTTATTTGTGCTCTTCAATTTCACTTCCTGCAAAAGGAAGATCCTTGGTACCCTTGAAACTCCACCTATCTTAGAAAATGCCAAGGCGAGAATGCTATGGCACTTTAGCATATAGACAGACTACCAGACAGGTCGTTATAAATCTGACATAGCTCCTTAGCAACAGGATCACAGTAACACCCACTTACAATTGTGAAGTGTAGAACTATCTGAAAATTTAAATAATTAAAACGACCTGATTAATGGCAGTTAAAAAACTTGCATATATATATATATATATATATATATATATATAAGTCAATCAGTAATTGGTACAACTAAAAATTATACGTAACTTGTTTTATTTTATAAGTTAATTGATAGATTACCTACGAGGATAGATATAGGCATCATCCAGTAACAATGTTAAAGCCTTCTCACAAGTCATTTGTTAACCTTGAAAATTATTGCTAATATTGAATAGTTTTCATAAAGATTGTTTGCCAAGATGTACCTAATTCTTATTTGAAGAAACAAAACCACATGATGTATTTGTCAAACTAAGAATTGTAAAAGATGATAATATTTTTCTCTTTATTTTTGGCAAAAGACAAATACGCAAACACGAATGCTAATATGGTAATATATTTGGCTAATACATTAAAATACAATATGCTGTATGAGAAATGGGAAAATACAAATCGAATGCATACATATACAATATATATATACACATATAATACATTATATATACATAATATATTTTATTTAGATATGTATGTATATATATATATATATAAGTAGGTGCATGAGTTTGTATGTGTGCGATTGCGTGCTGTATGATAAATAAATGTTTGATAATTATTTTCCTTTTTATAATAATAATAATAATAATAATAATAATAATAATAAAGATGATGATGATGATGATTATGATGGCGACGATGACAGCGATGATGATGATGATGACAGGACTCTCCCTTCACCTCCTTTTCGTCATTACCATATTCACAAGCTTGTTTAGAAATATTTAGAATGTTCGTATCATGTTTTATAAAAGGCAATATAACATCTCAAACTTTATTAAATAATTCTAGAAAGTGTTAATTTTGAGAAAATAAAATTCAGACAGAATTGCAACGAATCAAAAATAATAACAGCAATAATAATAATAATAATAATAATAATAATAATAATAATAATAATAATAATAATAATAATAACAATAATAATAATAATCATAATAATAATGATAATTTCTAAAAGAAAGCGAACGACGAGAAATAAATGCTCATAAAACAAAAATCTCAAGAAAACATTTTAATGATAATATATTTCGGGAAGTATATATATTCATGTGTATATTAATAAATGTTTTTTTTTCATGACTAGCACCTAATTTATTCATCTTACCTAACACTTCTTCCTACAAAACAACAACAATAATGCACATTTACGTGCACGCACCTACGCATAAGCACACAAGCACACGCATGTAGATGTAGACAGATATACACGCACAGATACACAAACACACACACACACACACACACACACACATACATATATATATATATATATATATAAATATATATATGTATGATGTATGTATGTATACATTATATGTATTAAACACTATACTGTCACATGAATGATTATGTGTACGTATATTAAAATACTGACACACATAAACACATATATGTAAATAAACAAAAAATATATGCATATACATACATATATACACACATTTGTATGCATATATATTTATATCTATATACATATATATACGTACACACATATGTATATATATATATGTATATATATATATATATATATATATATATATATATATATATATATATATATATATATATATTTGTGTGCATTTGTGTATATCTATTTACAGTGACGTCCCTAATCGCCAGTATGATATATATATATACATAAAAGAATATGCGCATACTCGTGTGTGCGTGTGTCTGTGTGCGTGTGCGAGTGTGTTTGCATGCGTGTGTGAGTGTGTTTATGAGTTCCTGGCAATGTAATTTCCACGTGCACCTTGCCCATATTTATCAATATGAAGAATTATGTATTCAAAGAAGTTTAAATTTTATAGTGTAATTAGAAATTTTGTAGGGTACCACATATTTAATATAGTCTGGGGTGTGTAGGTGTGTTGTGTGTGTAAAAAAGGGTTAAAGAAACATACATTACAACACATTTGCAATTATTTGAAATTGCGTTTATCTATGTGTGAGTATACATAAATGAGCGCGTGTTCTAGAATATACATACACACACAAGTATGCAAATATAT
>NC_068986.1:28685076-28686695 GCF_001194135.2 Octopus bimaculoides | reverse complement strand
TATATATATATATAAATATATATATATGAATTCATTCATATATATATAAATACATGTATGTATGTATGTATGTATTTATGTGTGAGTGTATATGTATCAATATATGTATATATTAATATGTATATAGGATGTATGCGTATTACCTTTACAATTTGAAAAATTCATCTTCATTAAAACAAACGAAAGTAGTTTCATGATTACAACGAAGAACATAAATTAAAACTTCAATAATATTTATTTTCGTTGATGAAATTCAACCTTAATAGATACAATAAATTGTGGAAGCCGTAAAGCTGTTTTAAGAACATCCTGTATATTCTGTATTTACAAAGATACGTGTGTGCGTGTTTGTTTATTTGTGTGTATGAGTATGTGAGTCTGTGTGCCCGTATGTGTTAGTGCGCGTGTATTTGTTGCTAGTAACACACATGAGAGCGCTCTGGTAACATGGAATCTGTTAATACTTGGTGCCTGTACTGGTCGTCGACGACTAAACCAACACCGACACTAGGTCTTCCCTGGTAGGACGAGTTGCAGGGTCACAAAATCTGTCAAAGGGACGGATTAACTTAATATAGGTTCAACGATTATCTAGCAACACATGAGCCTTCAGAAATTCCAGGTGGGTGTCTGGCGTGCAGGAAGACCACTGGGAGTGAAGCCCCCCACTCCTCAGCTTTTGTTATAGCATGGGACTGAACCCAGAACAGTGTGGCTGCGAGGCAAACTTTTTACAGCACATCCACATCTGTGCATCTATTTTTAACATGTTCCAGCAAAATAGAATGAAAATTGCATGGGCATGAGAATTTTGTCTTTGAGAATAAATTTCTCACTGTAGACTTTGTGTGTGTTGATGCTGAATTAATTCTAACTTGGTATCTCCCAGAACACACACAAGTAAATATTGTGTTTATTGTTTACAATATAGAAATAGAAGTTCTCGTATCGTGCTGATAAATCGCGGTTTTAAATATCACTGAGGAGTTGAATTCACGTCGAAACAATGTGTTGTAATCATTTCTTTATGTTTATCTTTTACCTGCTTCAGTCACTGTACTGCGGCCATTTTGTTGCGCCTTTCAAGAATATTTAGTCGAATGAATGAATAACAATACACATATTTTCAAGCTTGGTACCTATTTTATCGGTCTCGTTTGTCGAACTGTTAAGTTACGAGGACGTACATAGATCAACACCAGTTGTCAGGCGATGGTGGGGAAGAAACACATACACAAAGTCCCACACACGGAGCATAAGTATATATGTCTGGCTTCTTTTCGTTTCCGTCATCCAAATCCAATCACAAATATTTGGTCGGTCTTGGGCTATAGGAAAAGCCACGCCACCCCTTGCTGACAGATTTATGATCAAAGGTATCCTAACTCTGAAAAAGATAATTTACTGTATTTCTGTCTTCTTGAAACCACAGTAACGTTTAAGTTCAGAGATATGAGGCTGCTATTTCTAGCAGCCCCATTTTCCAACGTTGTGCTGCCTTCTTTTGTCTAATTGTTACATAGGCTGGTTATAGTAGTAGTAGTAGTAGTAGTAGTAGTAGTAGTAGTAGTAGTAGTAGTAGTAGTAGTAGTAGTAGTAGTAGTAGTAGTAGTGGAAAA
>NC_068986.1:28681213-28683833 GCF_001194135.2 Octopus bimaculoides | reverse complement strand
TATATATATATATATATATATATATGCGTGTGCGTGTGTGTATGTGCATTTGTGTGTGTGTACGTGTGTGTATACACACACAGAGGCATACATACAATCATACATATACATATTTGAATACACTCCCACAGTCGAATACATATACATGTGCATTAGACAGAAAGTTCGTATACATATATAGACGTCTAGATGTTGCCGCAAATACACAATCTGACATAAAATTCATACACTCGTATGTGTGTGTGTGTATACGCGCACACGCACGTTGACGTATCTACGTATGCATACATTCGAACACACCAAGTGTATTTCGGAATGGGCCTAGTTAAACAGACGTCCCTGCAATCGTATGATTTCCTATTTGTTTCATTCTGTGGCATCTTGTGTAAGAGTGTTGTATTCCATTATGGGTTCATGCAACCCTTGTGAAGAAAATTCGGGAGATGAATTTATGTGAGGGAAGTTTCTGTGATGGAGCAAGTCGGATATGCATGTATAAGTGCGCCTGTGCGCGCTCACATGTGGGTGTAATTTCTAAGTTTCTTCGACGTGGTATGACAAAGTGGACAGCATCTCTCTTTATAAACCAAACTACCGGAGTTATGCAAAGATGAACAATCAGATGAGTTTCTTTCGCCTTTCTTTTTTCTGTATAGCACTTTTACCACGTTTTAGTAAACTGAAAAACACAAGATATGGATGGTATGAATACAAGCTAACAAACATAAATTATCAGAAAATTCAGTCACTCATTCATCATGTGTGACAAGAAACTATTTACTAAGAATGATCAGGAGTTAGGAGAATTTTTGAGCAATACTAACGCAGTTTAGCAATGATATAAGAAAGGAATTTGAACTTGATAAGAGGGGAAATCTCACTCACAACATCATCCATCAGATTTGACCTAGACATCGTTATACAAGAAGCACTCATAAATATTTGGGCATAAACAAAGACGACAGAATCTAACTTGCTCAAATGAAGAAAAAGATGGAAAAAGACTGAATAGTAAGGCTAGTCCTAAAAACTGAGCTTAGCTCTAAAAATTGTGACAAAGTTACCAACACTTTAGCTACATCTGAGGACAATATGGTTTCGGTGTCATGATCTCGAATCTATCTGACCATGAGACTGTTCGGAAGAACGTTTAAACTTCTCACTACCAGCAAAATACCTCACTTTAAGGCAAACCATAGCTATCTCTATTTTCAAGGAAAATAAGGTGAAAGAGGACTCGTCCTATATGAATTAGCCACGATTGGCCCGCAAACATAATTAAACATAACCGGAGACTGAATAATGACATCGTTAACTACTACGAAAACAAGAATGGACAGCATTCTGAAACAAAACAGGTAGAGAAATACAGAAGAAAACTAAGAATCAAATAAGATAGAAATTGCAAAAGGAGCTAACTTCAACTAAGGTAGCCAAAATCTACAGAATTAAAGAGTCTGAGGACCTTAAAACTTTGAAAGTAAATGACAACAAAATCTCTGCACGACCAACCACAAATTAATCAGTGGTTGTAAAAGCCCAGAGTTAAAAGATGAAACGAAGGGTTCATCCATGCTCCCCCAAGACTATGACTTATGTACCAAAAACAAAAAAACACAATGCAAACATCCTTAGAAATCAAGTAGTCTCAAAAACGCGTCGCCCGGTCCAGGAATCGAAACCACAATCTTACGATCATTATGCTGACACCCTAACCACTAAGCCACGCGTCTCCAAACCCCAGTGTTTTACTGGTACTTAATTTTTATCGACTCCGAGAGGATGATATAATAATAGTGAAGATGATGGTGATGATGATGTTGACAATTAGTAATAATAATAATAATAATAATAATAATAATAATAATAATAATAATAATAATAAGAAGAAGAAGAAGAAGAAGAAGAAGAAGAAGAAGAAGAAGAAGAAGAAGAAGAAGAAGCAGCAGCAGCAGCAGCGGCAGCCCTGATGTAATTTTCTGAAGTGTTCCAAAGCAAGAATTATAATGTTTTGGTAAGCATATAAATTCATGCCACATTATGACTTTTTTGTCTGATGTGTCAACAGACGAGTCCAGTGAAAGAGCGTGGCTATTTCCCAGCTGACAAAAGCTGAGATGCGGCATAGAAGACATTCTGTTTTTCAGTCAGAAGCAACTTTGTCCAATCTTATGTAAACAGTTGAATCTATTGACAGAACTTCATTCTAAATTATAATGTATGTAAGTATGTATGCATGTATGTATGTATGTATGTATGTATGTATGTATGTATGTATGTATGTACGTACGTATGTATTTTCGTGTATATATGTATGCAGGTGTAGAAGTAGTGATTGAAATATATATACATAGCATATATGTATGTATATATATATATATATATAAACAATATATGAGTATATGTATATATATATATGTACATGTATGTATATACGTTCATCTACATGTACATATAGATACATAACTGGGTACATGACGTGGCAAAAGAACAAGGACAAAATGGTAAACAAGGTGCAACAAACAAGCAGGCCACATAGAAACATCCCCTTCATCAGCTGCCACCATTAAAACTCCGGCGTTTCGAAGAAATATATATATATATATATATATATATATGT
>NC_068986.1:28680252-28681166 GCF_001194135.2 Octopus bimaculoides | reverse complement strand
TGTGTGTGTGTGTGTGTGTGTGTGTGTGTGTGTGTGTGTGTGCGTGATGAGCATGTGTTTGCGTGTGTGCATATGTGTGCGTATAGGTATATATAGAGAGGGAGAAAATTACACATGCACGCAGAAACGCCATTCGCACATGCACACAAACAAATGTGTGTGTGTGTGTGTGTGTGTGTATTTGAAGGAGTAAATGAGTGTTGGTGTATGTAAGATTCTCTGCCTAATGACATCTGCGATTTAACAGGAAACGGCAAATAGTAAATATAAAATGAGAAACAATAGACTGCGCACCAAAAGGCCTCCAGAGGCTGTCAATTATGCACCATTGAAAAATATCGTAAGACACGAAACACACACCTTCACTAAGTAGCAGCAATGAGATCCTCATATCGCAAGAGAAACAAAAAGAAAAATTTCATCTTCAAAAATTAATACGAACTTCATACCCGATAATATTTAGACTTGCAGGTACATACACACCAAAACAAAAAAAAACAAAAAAAAGAAAAAAACACCTGCAAGAATGGAACCGCAAAGCCCCGAACTAGACACCTCTTACATCTCCTATAGGTCACAGACATAGAGACATCTTAAAGAATGCCTTAATGAAAAGCATAATCAAACGTACTAAAACATATCAGAACATATGTTGTTGTTGGCACTCCGTCGCTTACGACGTCGAGGGTTCCAGTTAATCCGATCAACGGAACAGCCTGCTCGTGAGATTAACGTGCAAGTGGCTGAGCACTCCACAGACACGTGTACCCTTAACGTAGTTCTCGGGGATATTCAGCGTGACACAGTGCGACAAGGCTGACTCTTTCAATTACAGGCACAACAGAAACAGGAAGTAAGAGTGAGAGAAAGTTGTGGTGAAAGAGTACAGCAGGGTTCGCCACCATCCCTTGCCG
>NC_068986.1:28677861-28680242 GCF_001194135.2 Octopus bimaculoides | reverse complement strand
CGTGAGATTAACGTGCAAGTGGCTGAGCACTCCACAGACACGTGTACCCTTAACGTAGTTCTCGGGGATATTCAGCGTGACACAGTGCGACAAGGCTGACTCTTTCAATTACAGGCACAACAGAAACAGGAAGTAAGAGTGAGAGAAAGTTGTGGTGAAAGAGTACAGCAGGGTTCGCCACCATCCCTTGCCGGAGCTTCGTGGAGCTTTAGGTGTTTTTGCTCAATAAACACTCACAACGCCCGATCTGGGAATCGAAACCGCTGTCCTAACCACTGGGCCATTGCGCCTCCACATCAGAACATAAGAAAGAACGCAACCAGTTCTGGTGACAACATAGATATTTACATGTGCTCACATAAATAAACAAAACCTCGTAAAATTCTATATTTAAAAATATATGATGTATCACATAATAATACGCCTTCCCCAAAATACATACACATAGGCGCAGGCGTAGCTGTGTACTAGGAAGCTTGCTCCCCCAAAACATGGTTGTGGGTTCAGTCTCGGTGCGAGGTACCTTGTGCAAGTGTCCTTTACTATAGCTTCGAGACGACAAAAGCCTTGTGAGTGGATTTAGTAGATGGAAACTGAAAGAAGCTTGTCGTATATGTGTGTGTGTGTGTGTGTTTGTTTTTGTCCCGCCACCATCGCTTGACAACCGATGTTAGTGTACCTATGTCCCTGTGACATAACGGTTCAGCAAAAGAGACCGATAGAATAAGTACTAAGCTTACGAAGAACAAGTCCTGGGTTCGATTTCTTCGATAAAAAAAACATCATTTAAGACGTTACTCCAGCATGGCCGCGGTCAAATGACTAGTACAAGTAAAAGAATAACGGATTAAAAGTATAAAAGAATGCACACAAACTAAAATATCTAAAGACCTACAATTCAAAGAACACATGATAAACAAATTGGTATCTTTATTTGGATAAAGCGATCACTTCAATCTGCCACACCAATCAGCGATATGACCAAAAGAAAATTCCAACCACATTACTAAATGTCGCTCAAGCTTCACACACACACACACACACACATATATATATATATATATATATATATATATATATATATATATATACATTCTTCCTAAACCAGATTTTTATTATGTTTATATGTTTATATAGATACTTAAACATACGAAGAAAAGTAAAACCTGACCACAACGGACATGAACACACATACACAAACAAATATACTTATGATACTTCAAACAAAAGTCTTCAATTAGCTTGACAGAAAATTCAATAAGATAGACCAAATACAAAACAAAATCCTAAACACATAAGGCAAAAAAACACTCAGCCATGAAATAACATTTACAACATCATAAACTCCTCCAGTAAATAAATATGTCCTTAATCAGTTTTACATCGAAATTTACTCAAGAACAAGTCATTAACATTCCTTAATCTTGACCAAAGCAGAATTATCACCAACGCAAACAGCGTTACGAAAAAAACAACATACAAAAAACATTAATTAGATTAACTGATAAATTACGCAAATAAAACAGCAAAATATTTTAAAACATATCCTCTCATCGAAAAATATAAGAAAAAATAAGCACCACGTCACCAGAAAATTAATCAATGACGAGGCAGAAAATTAACGCTTAATTCGCAATCATATAAGCAAAATCAATCAAGACGCAAACAATTGACCACCGCAACACCGTCGAATATAATTTACCACCAAAACAATTTCTCACAATTCTAGCCTGTAGATCGTAGAAGCAGGAAACTCAAATTGCGAGGTTAATACTGTGCGTGTGATTATGCGAATGAGGAGTCCAACGTAGGTCATATATACTGTGCGTGTGATTATGCGAATGAGGAGTCCAACGTAGGTCATATATCAGCATGTGTATATATAAAAAAAAATAACAGATTGAGATAAAAATCCAAGGCTGTGAAAGATTTTAGAACATTCATAAATAGGTCTTACATCTGTTTCCGGGATATTTTATATATCCCTTCAGAGGGAGACGGTGTGAGAAAATGGTTAAGCAATAGTTAATCTAGAGAAGATATGAAATAGAGAGTGAAGTGGAGGAATGAAATTAGACGTGAGATATGCAGGGATATTGTATCTGTAGTTCCATTATTTAGGCAGAATGGTATACCTTGTGAGTAAGTTCCAATAGTATTTTCATTTTTCCACTGCACTGTCTACTTTATATCTTATCAAGAATAACTATTGCTTAACCATTTTCTCACACCGTGTCCGATGAAGCGATATATAAAATATACCGGAAACAGCTGTAAGACCTCTTTATAAATGTACTGAAATCTTTCGCAGCATTGGATTTTTATCTCATTCTGTTAATATATATATATGTGTGTGTGTGTGTGTGTGTGTGTGTGTGTGT
>NC_068986.1:28672533-28675033 GCF_001194135.2 Octopus bimaculoides | reverse complement strand
TTCACGTTGCTCCAGCTCGCTCGGCTGTAAATGGGTAACCTCCAGATCAGAGAGAAAGTTGACGTGCTCGCAGGCATCATTCAAAAGGTAAAACGACGCAAAGCGCACAGTGAGCAGCGATGTATAACAACATACGCTGGTCTGATCGATACGTGATTACGTGATGTAACAGATCTGATTACAAATACTTAGAAGCATTAGCTCAGTGACTGTCATTTTCATTATTCTTCATTTCAAATTCTACCGAGATCTCTCTCGATACCGATGAAATAAAGTACCAGTCAAGTACTGGAACTAACCCCTCCACCCCATCCCACCCCGAAGAAAATTGCTTAGTGGCTTATATCAGTCTTTTCAACTTACATTCTGCTTTCAAATTCTACCAAGTTCAAGTGTTCTTCTCATCCCTTCAGGGCCGATAAAATATAGTATAAGTCAAATACTAGACTAACCCCTCCCTTCAAAAATTGCTGCCTATGTCTCAAAGTTACAAACAGTTTTTCATGTAAACATGGGAGACAACCCTGGATAAACTTCGGCCTCCTTACAATGTATTCCAAGCTAGACTCCCAAGATATACTCTTCTATTCTTTTACTCGCTTCGGCCATTGGACCACGGTCATGCTGTGAAACTAGAGCCTTGGAAATGTTTTTAGCCTATCATGGTGTCATGTTTTAAAGTGTTGGACTTATCTTATCGAATATTATTTATAGAATCGTTATGTTACGAGATATTACTTAGTTCTATCATGCAAATATCTTTCAGGGACAGACCTAACGTCTTGCTTCTGTAATATTATTCCCAAAATAAAATTCTGTATTTTTTTAATAAGCAGAAAACCAAGCATATTTGTAATGCACTCTTCTAATCTGCATGAAGTTATGTCATAGCACACTGTCTCTTCATTGCACGTTGATTTTTTTCGACTTTTGATTTCACCTTTCGGAACTGATAAATATAGGTCTATTCAAGTGCTGGGGTCAGTTGTGTCAACTAACCCATTAACCTCAAAACTGTTGGTATCGTGCCTAAATTAAAATATGGGCAACAATATGGTAGAATTCCCAAGGAAAAACCGCCTTGAGTATTTGCTTCCAGTCGTTTACATTCTAAATTCCAATCTTGCCGATGCTAATTTTGCCCCACATGGTTGTGCGGTCGATAAAATAAAATACCAATCAAATACTGCAGTCGATGGTATCGACTGACTTCCTCCCCTCAAAACAGTTGACCTTGTGACTAAATTAGAAACCATCATTTAACTAGAAAAAAGGTTTTTAATTTGTTTCAAGACGATTTTAATTAGATTAGAATTTATTAGTATTCGTTTTGAATTTAGTTTAATTTTCTTTTAATTTATTTTAATTAGCTTTGAGTTTTTAGTTTGGTTGCAAATTATTTCACTTTCTACTTGAAATTGTCTTCGGTTATAGTATTGGTTTGCTTTCATAGCGTGTATATCATAATAATAATAATAATAATAATAATAATAATCTTTACAGTTTTTAAGAAACAACTGATGACGGAGGAACCTAGGATGAAAGCGAGTGAAAAAGTAAAAAGTTTGCTAAAAGTATTAAGAAAGAGATGAAAAACAAGCCCAGCAGAAAAGCAAAGAATGGCAAGAAAAACCGATGTATGGCCGATATCCATATAAAGTGAACAAACCAGACGTAGAAAAATGAGACACTCATGTATGGATGAAGAGCTCAGGACTGAAGGCTGAAACCGAAGGTTTTATCATAGCAGCACAAGATCAAAGCTTGGCAACCACAACAAAATAATGAACGATGATACTGACCGGAAATGCAGGATGTGTCATGAGCAGGAGGAAACAGTGGACTACATCTTAACTGGATACACAGCGCTTGCAAAAACCGAATACATTCATAGACACGATACAATAGCGCAATATATCCATTGGAAGATATGTAAACACTACCAGCTTCCAACTTCATAAAGATGGTACCAGCATAAACCTGAAAATGTGACCGGAAAAGATGATGTAACAGTACTCTGGGACAAGCCAATCAACACCGTTAAAGAAATCAAGGCAAACAGGCCGGACATAATCATCAAAGATGGGAAGAATAAGAAATGCTATATGATAGATGTGACAGTGCCATTAGAGAGAAATGTGTCCATTAAAGAAGCTGAGAAGTTATTTAAGTACAAAGACCTAGAAATAGAAGTGACCAAGATGTGGGGAATGAAAAGCAGCACAGCACCAGTGGTGATTGGAGCGTTAGGGCTAATTAAAAAGGGCCTTAATAAGCAACTCAATAAACTACCCTGCAGTGTTAACGAGGGAGAACTTCAGAAAATACTGTTGCTGTGTTCCGCACACATTTTACGCCGTGTGATGAGGACTGCTGTGACCTTAGAGTCAATGGATGACCCCGGTTCAGCAGAAAACAACAGACCATATTTTATTTTTTAAAAATAATAATAATATATATATATATATATATATATATATATATATGTGTGTGTGTGTGT
>NC_068986.1:28669658-28671556 GCF_001194135.2 Octopus bimaculoides | reverse complement strand
TATATATATATATATATATATATATATTTCCGTTAGATACAGCTTGTCTATTTGTTAGAGAATGACTGTGTTTGGTTAATTTGTCAAATGAAGTTACAATGATTTAAGCTTCTTTGTATTTCGGATGCATTTTTATCTGTTCATCCATTTTGTTTAGGAAAGAATTATTTAGCAATCGAAATACGCACGAAAATATAACTTTGGTCAGTATTTCGTTAAGTAATGTGATAGCGTTAATAATTATCGTACATTTGTGAGTGAGCTTGCAGTTATAGCAATCACATTAGATAATAGACATTGCTAGCAAGTAAAACGACAATGTGATAGAGTTAACAATTATCATTAGTTTCTAAGCTAGCAATTATGATTGTAATTATCACAGGATTAATCTGATATTGCTAGCAATCGAAATGACAATTTGATTTAGTAAGCAACGATATTGAAACAAATAGAATAAATTAGCAATCTTATTCAGAGAGATCAGGTAAATTAGCTATCATACCTGAGACAAAACACTACTAGTTATAAATACAATGTCGGTGAATTGGCGATTCAGCAACAGCTTAGTGTTTATACGATATTTTATTCTATTCAACATCGCTATTTATCATGTTATCTCTTTATTCCTAATGGTTTCCGATACATTTATCTTTTGATATTCTTCTGTAAAATAGCTGATAAGAAAAGAAAAAAAACATGAATGAATGCATGAATATAATGTAATCATTGATGTTGTTGGTTGTTGCTTTCTTTCTCTCTTTTTCTTAGCTTACCTTTATATCTTCTATCTAGTAGATATATTTGAACAGCGCATTTGACCCATACGCACCGGACTGCTCTTTTTTTTTCTTTTTTTTTTGTTATCAGATAGTCAAAGCGAATTATCTAACTTTCGCTCATGATAAAACCAAACGCTACAATTGAGCATCGATTTAAATAATTGATATGAAAAAAAAATCCATCAATGAAAAGCTTGGACACTAGAGAGCTTCGGTTATGCTAAGTTTGACCCAAAAAGGTAGCGCGTATCAACACGCCGTTCCACATCTGATATTGTTTTGAAGCAAATACGATCAAGATTTTATGAGCCGAGGCAACAAATATTAATATCTGGTTATCGCTGGAGATCAAAGAACACTCAAAATAATGGAAACATTCATCATCGTTGTCTGATACACAAGAGCCAACAGTGAGAAAAAATATATATATACATATATACGTGTATATGTATATGTAGAGCAAAATAATGAAAATAAAGGAATAAAATACTTCTAGAATATATTTGATTTGCATGTTAAGTTATGCTTTTACTGTAGGCTGCTAGTGAGAATATCAGTGGTCAGTAAGTTATGGAAATGTTTATAAGGTAAAGTATACGTGTGTAGATGCTTGGGTATATATGTGTGTGTGTGTTTGTGTGTGCACGTGTGTATGAGTGCGTGTGTGTTGATGTGAAGCAGTGGCGCCCTCGCTTTACTGAATGGCACATTAAAAACATTGCGATAGCGTGTTTGAGAGGTTGCCAATAAACATTAAAGTGAAACTTCATAGAAACACCAAAAGAACATGTATTCGCTACGTAGTCTACCTACTAACATAACAACTCATTAATTCTCCCTGCATGACCAAGATTCTAAACTGAATACAGCTGTAACAAAATTTATACTGGTATTCAAAGAACAAATCAATAAATTAAGAAGATATATATACATCCATATATATATATATATACAAGCGTATATATATATCTACGTGTAAGAATCTATCTATTTGTAATATATATATATATATATATTACATATAGATACATTTGTATATATAAATATTATATATATATATGTGTGTGTGTATGTGTGTGTGTGTGTGTGTGTGTGTGTGTGTGTGTGTATAAATATATA
>NC_068986.1:28668374-28669135 GCF_001194135.2 Octopus bimaculoides | reverse complement strand
TCTACGCGTGCTTGTGTAATAAAAAAAGATTACATATTCCAGCGGTAACTTGTGAAAGATATGAGATCAAATATTATGTCGGTTGTTGAAAAATAGATTTTGCAAAAAGTAAAATGAGCTACTTTACTATGTAATTAATACACATAATGTTTCGTAACCCGGTACTTCGTTTTGGCACTGGAGGAAAAAAGAAAAAAAAAGATATATTAGTCTTTTAATGTGGCGAATTCAGAAACGATATTCTGGAAGTAGTTTCTTTTTATCTTCTTTGAATTGATGAAAAGATTGAAGCGATCGTAGGAAGAACAGGCTCAGTACTTTAAACTAACAAAGCCCTCACCAAGTATTCATAGATTCATCCGTTGTCTGCTTATTTACAACTGAATAGACTTAGCAATTCTGAGTCAATTGCAATATTGGAATATGTATCCATTTGATTTGGTCATTTGCACATGAAGCACTGTTTCGGATCGGAATAGTAGACTTCTCCGTTTTGAACCTTTTCTCACAAAACGTTATTGTTGTCCTCATAAAACCTACGAATTCATGCGGTGAAGTTCACATGTCGTATGCAAGTAAGCATAATCATTTGTGAGAGAATATGTATGTATGTATGTATGTATGTATGTATGTATGTATGTATGTATGTATGTATGTATGTACGTATGTATGTATGTACAGGCGCAGATGTGGTTTTCTGGTAAGAAGTTTGCTTCCTAACCATATAGTTCCGGTGTGAGTCCCACTGCTTGGCACCATGA
>NC_068986.1:28666207-28667948 GCF_001194135.2 Octopus bimaculoides | reverse complement strand
TATATATATATATATATATATATATATATATATATATATGTATATATATATATATACGCACGCACACACACACCCCCATATATACATATATGCATGCATGTATGTATACATTCGTGAGCTGCCAAGGGAGCATAGTGATGCCCCAAACTGAAACAGATCGATAACGTTCTCCTTTGCTACGAAAGTCCACACCATGAAGTTCCTCTGGTCTACAGTTGTTTAATAACATCAAACATACACAGAAGCAAAAGTCGAAATACGCTGTTGTGTTTTAAGTATATAAATCTTTCAATCTTGCTAGAAGCTAATGATTTCGATAAAGTGCAGTTAGTCCAGTTTAAAAATAAGAATTTAGATGAAATTTGCCATTATGATATAATGATCGTGAGTATACAATATTAGTTTAGATTTTACCTCTTGTTTGTTGTTACCTATTGTCATGTCTTTTCAATTGCCAAGATAGGCTGAATGTTATTATGTTGATTACGTGTAAGCGCCTTCACATCTATTTACAAGATATCGATTTCCTAATTAAATCATAAATGAATAATTAAATGATACAGAAATCATTAATAGATATTATCACCGAATTCTAACTCGCTACTTGAAGTAGCGAGTTAGAATTCGGTGATAATATCCAAAAGCACGGTAAAAAGGAAAAAATTCGGAAATTCTTAACATGTAAAAAATATATATACACATGGTGCAAACAGGAAGATGAATTAATTTTTTTCTTCTCGTGCAGAAGAGTTCTTAATTCCAGTTTTTTACTACGAAATCACGACCACTATTTGAACTATAGTTTTGTATGGTTTGTGGTTTGGCAGTAAGTGTGGATATTTACCGCATAGCACTTTAAAAGTGAACAATACTTAACTCATTATTTAGTTACATATATCTATCGAACACTTAACAGTCATTTATTTGTTCATGCAAATACTTCAACAATATTTAAACTCAATTCCCTGGAGCAAAGACAGGCAAGATATGCAGTGACATATGTCTTGAAGGTTTTCAACGTGCATAATCAAACTTTGTCAATGTATGCTACAAAAAAAAAACATCAAAGAGCCACTGTATAGTACCAAAGGTCTCAATTTTGCCAACTAGAGTTAGAACAAGATACTGCAACAGTTTAAGTTACAAAGGTTCACAGACCTAGAATATTCGGTTAAAAAGGCCTCAGTTTTGCTAGCTAGAGTTAGAACAAGATACTGCAATAGTTTAAGTTTCAAAGGCTCACAGATCTTTGGTGGTTGGCACTCCGTCGGTTACGACGACGAGGGTTTCAGTTGATCCGATCAACGGAACAGCCTGCTCGTGAAATTAACGTGAAAGTAGCTGAGCGCTCCACAGACACGTGTACCATTAACGTAGTTCTCGAGGAGATTCAGCGTGACACAGAGTGTGACAAGGTTGACCCTTTGAAATACAGGTACAACAGAAACGGTAAGATAGAATGAGAGAAAGTTGTGGTGAAAGAGTACAGAAGGGCTCGCTACCATCCCTTGCCGGAGCCTTGTGGAACTTTAGGTGTTTTCGCTCAATAAACACTCACAACGCCCGGTCTGGGAATTGAAATCGCGATCCTATGACCGCGAGTCCGCTGCCATAACCACTGGGACATCGCGCCTCCACACACAGATCTATAGTATTCGGCTAAAAAGCTTGAGAGATCAACTTGGTGTGGATGTGTTTGTTTTCAAGAAACAACAAAGCATCTTCTGAAATTCCAGATGAA
>NC_068986.1:28664037-28666197 GCF_001194135.2 Octopus bimaculoides | reverse complement strand
ACCACAGATCACAGGCTGCAACAGGTAAAAGAATAAAACGGGAAAGAAACTCACTCATACACGTGAAATCATACACACATGTGCATACAGCTGTACATTATTTTAATCCAGGCTGTCATAGACGTACGAAACTCTTCGTCGTTTGTACTGTGCACATGTCGAAAATGGAATCCAACTATTTGTGGACGAAAAATATTTTCGATTCCTCAAAAAATAACCAAAGTTGATTATTTTTCTGTCACTTTCATTCTCCCTCTCGAATATACACTCCGTTTCTTTCTTCCTCTCCTATACACACTCCCTTTCTCTCTTTCTTTTTTGCCTTTTATTTTTCTTTCTTTCGCCTTCTCTTCCATTTGTTCTTTCATTCTCACAAACATTTTCTATCGCGAATAAAAAGTGTTCTATTTAATGAAGATTTTGAAACTAAGTTCCAATATTGACTCTGACTTCACCTTCAATTCTCATGTCCAAAAGTCTTCTTTTATAATTTTATTTCTTCCGTTTATTTTCGTGTATATTTGTTTTTAATCTTTTTTTTTTCTTATTGCTATTTTATTTCCATTTCATCATTATCTACTTTCGTTTTCGCCTTTCTTTCATTCTCGTTTTCTTGCTTTCGGCTTTTCACCTTTCCTTTTGTACAGCTGTTCTTTGTTTAGTATTGTTCCGTCACTCACTCGCTCGCTCGCTCACTCACCATCTATCTATCTATCTATCTATCTATCTATCTATCTATCTCTCTATCTATCTATCTATCTATCTATCTATCTATCACTTGTTATTTTTATATATTATTTCTGCCTTTAAACTAATAAATTTCCCAAACATTGTCCATCCTTTGTACCTTACTTTGCGTTCTTATCCAACAAACCTTCTTTATATTCCTTTACACCTTAACAATCACGCACGTACACACATTCTCTCACGCACAAATTTCCTGAAACACAAATATACAATTGTAAATATATATGTGAGGGCATATGTATATATACATATGTGTGTGTGTGTATGCTTGTGTATGTATATGTATATATGTGTGTGTATATGCATATATATGTATATCTATCTATCTATATATAGATACATATATATGTAAGCATGTATATATATATATATATATATATATATATATATATATATATATATATGTATATGTAAGCATATACGTATGTATGCATGTATGTGTGTACATATGTATGAATGAATGTGTATGCATGTGGGCTCGTGTGTGCGTGGAGATATATAAATATATTAAAAACAGTTGAATATATAAACTCAGATAAGATGCATACATGCACATGTATATAGTGTGTGTATAAGTAAATATATTGAAATATACTTTTAAAAAAAGCATGAATATTTAGACCTCTATACTAACATGTATATACGCACATATGTTTATAAATTTATATGCTTGCTTGTATCCATACACACACATACACAGTCATATATGTATGTATGTATATATGTTTGTATGTATGTATGTATGTATGTATGTATGTATGTATGTAAGTGTGTATGTATGTATGTATGTATGTTTGTATGTATATATATATATATATATATATATATATATATATATATATATATATATATATATATACACCAATAGATAAACTCATACGTACGCACAAGTGCGTAGAATAACAAAAGCAGTTCATTGCACAGATATACATTCAACTGCAAACGCAATCATTCACACACACACACTACCACACACTACCATACACGCACACACGCACACACGCACACACGCACATATGTATATATATATATATATATATATATATGCGCACGCATCTTTAGATTAAGAGACATACACATACATATAGAAGCATCTACAGACATTGCCTTGAACATAAACTAAATTTCGAAGGAAGAATAAATAAAAAAATAAGTAGCTTATAAATCGTGTTAAATCAGAAATAAAATCCAGAGCACAATTATTCTAGGTTTGTCGAATGTGCATCGAAAATTCGATTAGGCATAAAACAAATTTGATAAGAAGTTAATCTGTGCCAGGAACGATGACGCCAAACCAAACTGAATTAAGCTTAGTTGTTCTACGTTAGAATCTCTATAGGTTAAGCATGTATATATGTAAGTAGTATCTATGTTTATATATATATATATATATATATATATATATATATATAT
>NC_068986.1:28661079-28663031 GCF_001194135.2 Octopus bimaculoides | reverse complement strand
TATATATATATATATGTGTGTGTATATATATATATATATATATATATATATATATATATGTATGTATGTAGATATGTGTGTATGCATGAGTCTCTATGTATATATGTGAGTTTATTTCAAAGTGTTTTCTTTTTCTATTATTTTTCCTCTTATTTGGCAAGCAAAACACACAAATCAGTTTTGAAGTTCTTACAACAGTGTATATGATGTGAGGAATGGGTGTGGTGTGTAGAAGAAATAATTGTGATTGTTGGTCACGTAGAGTAAAGAATCTAGCTGGGTACTGGCTTTTTAGCTCTTTGTTCGTCTTCTTATACTTAATACGATCGTGGTTGTTGTTATTGTTGTTGTAGGTTCTGGCTTGGAAGTTGGTTTGTTGTCTTTGCTCTGGTCTTTGCTGCTGTTGTTGTTGATGCTGGTGTTGTAATGGTTGTCGTTGTAGTTCCCCTTGTTGCTGTCTAGGCCCAGCTTAGATTTGATCCAGCATCAGTGTGGTATGACGTTTTCTCCCTAACCACATGGTTATGTGTTCAGATCATATGCACACGATCTTAGCGGTTAGAGTGTTGGACCCATGATCCTAAGATTGCGGTTTCGATTCCCGGACCGGATGACACGTGGTGTTCTTGAGCAAAACACTTCATTTCACATCTCTCTAGTCCACTCAGCTGGCAAAATAATTCTGCGATGGATCAGCGTCCTGTCCAGCTGAGGAATACATCCGCCATGGAAACCGGGAAATCGGCCCTTATGAGTCGGCCCTTTACGCAAGCAGACATCGGGTCGATCATCATTAACCACCCCATCTAGGGATCATTGCTGTCAATATACCATGATTCTTTCTAAATGGCTGCCAAGGCGAGTGACAGATTATCAGAATACCTAAAGTGTAGGACAGGATTTTGTTCAGACACTCGGCACTCTGAGTTCAAATCTACGTAAGGACAATTTTGTCTTCATGCTTTCGGACTCAACAAAGTATAATAAAGTCATATATTAAAGTCGTTTCTTCTCCCTCACGCTTTCTCTTCATATGGCTCGGAAGCAGCTGCATTGAAGGACCCAAGACAAGAAAGAATTGCTCATATCAATTCCGACTCAACAATCAGGATTTCATTGCCATTCTGTGGACTCTCAGAAAAATACCCTGTGCACCATTTTGTATGTACTCACCGATATGCAATATAGCACAGAGTTGTTGGTATTGTTCTTGGTTCTTATTTTCCTTTTTGCTTTTTGTTGTCCCTATTGTTGCTCTTCCTTTCGATGCCGTCTTCTTCTAACTCATCTCCTTTCATTGTTGCTAAATCTGTCGTACGTTGGCAAAATCCCAGGCAAAATCGCTAGCACATCGGACGAAATGTTTAGCGGCACCTCCTCTGGCTCTTTACGTTCTGAGTTCAAATACTGTTTCGGTCAACTTTGTTTTTCATCCCTTCGAGGTCGGTAAAGTGAATTTCAAGTCCAGTACTGGGGTCGATGTAATCGGCTTGACCCCGCCTCTCAAAATTGGTTCGATCTTGCAACGAACCGACGTCCCGTTCAGAGACAATATTGTGATCTCGGCCACTTAAGCGCCAAAGAGACCGGGTAACAGACATTTTGGGTTCTAAGGTCCGAGAAAAAAATTGTGGTTTTGACAGCAGTGTAATAATGGTGGTGGTTTGCTGTCATCGTCATTCGTTTTGGATTGTTGTTGTTCTTTTTCTCCACTCGAGACAGGTTCTAAATTTCCCCAAAAGACCTGATGAAGGCTGGAGGGTATATCAGCCGAAACGTTGTGTTAACAACAAACAAGATGAGGATAAATATCCGTCGAATGTAAATAATGTACATAATTCCTCATCTCTTAAGTATAGAACTCTATGAGAGTGTTGTTAAGTAAAATAGAAATCAAAAGGCTCCATCGGCAAAACACGGTTGAGAACCAGTGATGCAGATGATGGTGGTGG
>NC_068986.1:28657023-28657621 GCF_001194135.2 Octopus bimaculoides | reverse complement strand
ATATATATATGTATGTATGTATATATACATACATACATACATACATACATACATACATACATACATACATATAGATTACATATGTTAGTATTTGTTTCAACAGTTTGTTTTAGATTAAATCTCCTGCCAAAATTACACAATGATATATATGAGTTTGATATGTGTTTGAATATGCCTGTACGTGAATTTACATATACCTATATGTGTGTGTGGGTGGCGGTGCGTTTGTGAGTCTAGGCGTGTGTGTAGTTCTAGGCGCAACCATGGTTCTATAGTAAAGTTCTTCCTTCACAACTACATCGTTTGGGGTTCAGTCCCTCTGTGTAGCACCTTGAGCAAGTGTCCTCCGTGCTACTGCCCTGAACTGACCAAAGATTTGAGAGTTGACTTGGTAGACGGAAACTGAAGCCACCCTTCGTATATCTATCTATCTATTTGTCTATCTATCTATCTATCTATTTATCTATCTAAGTACACGGGTTTATTAGTTCGATTAAACTGATGAAGGTGATGCCCCATCATGGCCGCGTGGAAAAACTCAAAGAAATAACTGATAAAAGATACACATGTACAGGTATATATATATATATATATATAT
>NC_068986.1:28654183-28656781 GCF_001194135.2 Octopus bimaculoides | reverse complement strand
GTGTGTGTGTGTGTGTGTGTGTGTGTGTGTGTGTGTGCATGTATGTATTTACAGTCAATCGTCGCGACTATGACTGTTCATGGGTTTGGCATGACTTCATAAGCTTTCTCCATATTGATGGAATTTTCGCTTCAGTTTGCCATTTTTTTATGATCAATTATTTTCCACTTCATATTCGTTTTTGCCGTATCTTTGAATCTCAGTCTAGGTCTTCCATGGTTTCTTTTCCCCTTGCATAGTCGGCAGTAAAGGAGTTCTCCTGGCAGTCTGTTGTTGTCCATAGTGTACGTATCCAAACTGACGTAAATTTTTATCAATAACGACTTCTATAAGAGGCAGACCAGCACACTGGAGGGTCTCTTTTTTCTTGATCTTGTCAAAGTGATATTTATAATTTGTTGCAACTGTCTCATTATATATGCATGTAACTTTTCTATTTGAGCTTTATAGACTATCCAGGTTTAGGCTCCATACAGCAGAAAAATCTTCATTATTATAAAGTTTTTGCACCCTTTTTTTACTGATATGATATTCTCATTTAGGCTAGTTGCACTTGTTAATATGCAAACCCGAAATCTTTAGTTTTCTCTATAATAATACGTTTATGGTTTATTCGGTAAGTATATGCATATTCTAAAATATCACGTCATTTAATTTTCTACCGAATTATCTATTGATTTTTTCCTACATGTGAAGTGCATATTATGCATGTTTTCAAGTGAAGGTGATGTCTTCTGGCTTATTTTCTTATTTTCTTGTTTTTCAAAATATACTTCTGTAATATATATTTGGGACAACGCACAGGTCTGAAGGTGAACGCCGGAAAATGCAAGTCATCCGAGAAGATCATATATTTCTCTGATGAGTATCTGGTACACCCTGGATTTTGCTTTCAGCATCGACAAACTAAAGAGGTTACCGTCTGATCTGGTGTGAAGGTAAACACCATCAGTTGATATCTCAAATGCGTGTTTTCGTATGACTGCGAAGAAGATGCCAAACAAAATCTCATGACATAAGTGTTAAATAATATGTTTTCTGACACACTCTACATAAAATATGTTTAAACTAACTTTTGTTTTTCATACTAATGATACGGCTAAGTAATTAACCCCCGAATGATTATTCATGTTTTAAATATTATTGCAACAGTCTATAGATTATTGCCGATGAGTTTAATAAAGCTTTGAAGTTTATTGGGAAGACAATTAGACATGAAAGGACAGAGCATTCTTCAACTAGAACAACGATTATCCGCCATAACCATCAGCGGTTGATCTGAATAATGTAATTATTAGCGATTATCCTCCATAATTATCGATGATTGATCTGAATAATGTAAAAGAGTTTTAAAATACAACCTCGAAAGATTTCTCCGTCAACAAAAAATAGCAAAAATTTCTTCCCTGGAAAACCCAAAAGGAATTGTTATAGTTCTATAGATTGGATCTTCATTTAGAATGAGAGTATAATTAAGCACAATGTTTATAGCTGTTTCAAATTTAGGAAAAAAAGTAATCAATTTTGAAGGGAGGTAGAATCTTATATCTTCGACCCCAGTACTTGACTGGTACTTTATTTTACCAACCCGAATGGACAAAAGGCAATGTCGAAATGAAATTCTGAACTTAAAGAGCAGAAGAAACGTTGCTAAGCACTTTGTACGCATCCTAGCAATTCTGCCCGGTCGGCACGTTATGTATATATTGGTTTCAAATTTTGGTACAGAGCCAGTAATTTTGAGGGAGGGGTGTTCAACTGGTACTTGTTTTATCGACTGCGAAAGGATATGAAATGCAAAGTTGACGTCGGCGGAATTTGAACTCAGAGCCTGACGATAGGGGAAATGCCTCTAAGCATTTAGCCTAGTGTGCACTCATTCTACAAGCTCACTGCCTTCACGCACAATGTGTAAATTGCTACGGCAGTATCTACAATATTGTAATACAACGGTGAATTTTGGATTTTGTTTCCGTGAAGAAAATACATGAATGAATTACTGCCAAATACATAAATGAATTACTGCCAAATACATAAGCACTTATAAAGTAGATAATGCTATAGAAATTGCATCACATAATAAATGGATTAACTTGATACAGGATCACTGCAGCGATAATATAAATAATGAAGATATTCTGGAAAATCTTATTACCTATCTCTGTATCACCGTAAAAGCTGAAAATAAGATCATGAAAGAATAAACATCTTGGCCCAGACATGGTAAGAATAGATATAATCAAACTGAAAAAAAAATTGGCTTTACTATTCAATAAAGCATTGCTTCATATCAAGGATGTTGGAAATTGCTATACTGGTGGATATACAACTGAAAAAGTGCATCATAACTTGGTGTACCAGGCATACTGTTTCCATTGCATGAGACACATAATACTACTTGGTTTAATCCACCTATATCTAAATAGGTGATACTTTTACTGGTACATCTCAACAATGTAAATGGCAAAAGCAGTGTATAATACATCGTTACATCGATAACTATGTTGATGACTTCTTATGTAATTGAAGAAGTCACAACGATAACGATTCAGAAACCAACATTGTGACAGAAACCACAGTACACGTTGACAAAATTTC
>NC_068986.1:28652602-28653335 GCF_001194135.2 Octopus bimaculoides | reverse complement strand
GCGTGCGTGTGCGCGTATGTACTCAATTGATTCACTTTTCGGGACATTCACGTGCGGATTGCTGAAAATTCAACAGACACATAATTCTAACAATTCTCTTGCCAAATGCCGAGGAAGCAATGTGATAAAACTTGACCTTTTGCATTACAGGTACATTCCGGGGAGGAAGAAAGAAACTGAGAGAGAGAGAGAGAGAGAGAAAGGAGGGGGAGAGAAAGAGAGAGGGAGATGAAGAAAAAAAGAAATTGCGGTTAATAGAGGTGGGAGGTTGGAGACAGGGAGAATATAGACCTAGTCCTGATCTTTTTTTTTAACGATCCCGAAAGCTGAATTTATCGGGAATTAAAACTAAGTTCCTTAGAGCTATAACAACCATTGCGAACCATTCTATCCAAAGATACAATCTCTATATATGTGCATATAGGCATGGTTGTGTATACATGCGTATACATACATATTTATCAAGTCTTTATAAATGTACCTGAAGAGACCCAGACTGATGGGTCGAAACATATGTTGTACCTAGTAAAAGTCAAATACGAAATCCATCCCCTACTATTAATTAATACTATATATGGGTGTGTATTTATTTATTCTTACCTCTTTTAGTCATCTGACTGTAGCCATGCTGGAGCACCACCTTGATGGGTTTTAGTCGAACAAATCGACCCAAAGATTAATTCCTTGTAAGCCTAGTACGTATATATATATATATATATATATATATATATAT
>NC_068986.1:28650992-28652281 GCF_001194135.2 Octopus bimaculoides | reverse complement strand
TGTGTGTGTGTGTGTGTGTGTGTGTGTGTGTGTGTGTGTGTGTGTGTGTAAGTGAGTGTGTGGGTGTGGGTGTGTGGGTGTGCATATATAGATATACACAGGTCAAACATAACGCTCTTACATACCCAGACGGAAGAATGTAGGATTGCGCATGTGTATAATTTTGATATACTTCAGGTAAAAAATAAATATATATATAACCTCTCTCTTTCTCTCTCCTCCTTTTCTCTTCCCCTCTCTACCGATATGTACAGTGTATATATACAATGTATACATATACATATATATATATATATGTTGCGTGTCTCTGCGTGTGTGTATATGTATATATATTCACATATGTTCATATTGCATATACACACATACACATATGTGTGTCTATAATTATTTTTAATGTTTACATATTTTGTTTGCAAGTGGCAAAATGCTTGGTGTTTACGTCATTGATTTCTTGCTTTCTTGATTTCTTTTTTTTTATTTTTGTTTCTTTGTTTTTCTTTTTTTTTTCTTTCTGTTTTTTTTTTTTTTTGGCAAAGAGGCTAAGTGTTTATCCTGAATCAATAAAGAACTAAATAAACAACGGAGAAGACAGCTCGGATGATGACGACTAGAACGATAAAGGTGATGACGATGACGTAGAGGGTGGCGGTGGGGCAGTTGGTGGTGCAGTTGACACTGATGCGCGTAACGTTGAAGAGAAAAAGATATTTATGATGATAATGATGATGATGATGACGACGGTGATGTTGACGACGACGACGACGATGATGATGATGATCATCATCATCATCATCATCCTCATGATCGTGATGATGGCGACGACGATGACAACAACGACGACGATGACGACGATGATGATGATGGTGATGCATGATGACGAAGACGACGGCCATGATGTGGCACAGGAAGGTGAAGTGTGTATAACGTTGAACAAGTAGTTAAGCAAAACCAAAAAAAAGAAAAAGAAAAAACAGCAAAGCAAATACCAAAAACAAAAAGAAGAAAGCACTCGCACATGCACACACACACACAAAAAAAGAATACAAACACCAAAATAAAAATGGAAAATTAAAAGCAGGAAAAGATAAGAAGCAGATTTTCTAAGTAATATTACAAATATATAGATTGCGCCTACGCAACCATACATACATACATATTATACATACATACATACATGCAAATATACATACATACACGCACATACACACACACACACATACATACACACACATATGTGTGTGCATGTATGCGTGGATGTGTGTGTGTAATATATATATATATATATTTAT
>NC_068986.1:28644013-28649013 GCF_001194135.2 Octopus bimaculoides | reverse complement strand
TGAACATTGTAAGCCATGTCATATCATTATAAATGTAACCATATTTTTTTTTTCTGTAAGCGATCGAACTGCAAGCAATATTCAATACAAAATTAGTAGCCAGATAGATAAAAATCTCTCTCACAGATAACACCCAACTGTCTTACTTACGAATTCGAAAAGCCATTGAATTCGATATGTTATGACTAATAAAATAAAGAGCAAAAACAAAGCAAGGTTTTTTTAACGATAGCATACCATCAGAGATAATGTGGGGTTGAAAGATAGCAACGCAAGTCCTTGAAAATCAGAATTTAACATAAAACAATTTTTCACTAACTCTATTGACTTCAAAAAGATAATTTGAATATTCGTGCTTAACACGTTGCGACACATTCGGACGTAAATATGCTAATCGCTGTTGTTTTCGTCACATGAAAAACAGCGTTCTCTTTCCGACGATTACTTGTCTATAATAGGTTCGATTCATTAGCAGCCGACACACCGGTGTTTGACAAGTTGTGCCTCGTTAGCCAGAAGCACCCGGTGCAATGAAACTAACAAGAACTGACAGTCTTGTTTATAATTTCAGCGAACAAACTGTCCAATCATCTGTGGTGACATTTGCCAACGGTTATAAATCGTGATGTGTGCGTTGAACAACGAGATGCAAAACGATAACGTTATAAAAGTTTCGAACATGAGTATGTTAATCACTTTTAATATAATTTCTTAACTCATGATATTCGAATTTGATTGTTTATGAATTTAATTATCCAGACATTCGCCTAAAAATTTCAAATAGGTATATGAACACAAGCTCAATCTACTCCGTATAGGACATAAAAATATGTTATGTCTAAATTTAGTTCATATATCGTTAGCATGTCTCTTTGTACGCCGCACGACAGAGCTAAAAGAGTCAATAAACCTGCTTGCATTGCTATGATTTCATTGCGGATTATATAATAGACACGCACACACACACAGAGGCTTACACACACGCACACACGTGTATTGCTCTCGATCTCTCTGCATTTATGTGTGTGTGTGTGTGTGTGTGTGCCGAAGGTGCTACGCAATGGCTGGGAAGCAAGTTTCTTACCACACAGCCACGCCTGCGCCTATGTGTATGTGTGTGTGTGTGCGCGCGTGTGTGTGTGTGCGTGTGCGTTTGTGTGTGTGTGTGTGTGTCTGTGTGCCTGTGTCTTTGTGTCTGTGTTTGTCCCCCAATACTGCTTGACAAACAGAGTTCTTGTGTTTACGTCCCTGTAACTCAGTGGTTCGGCAAACATGACCGATAGAGTAAGTACCGAGGTTACCAAAAAATAAGTACTGGGATCGATTCATTCAACTAAAAGTTCTTCAAGGTGGTGCCCCAGCATGGCCGTAATTTAATGACCGAAACAAGTAAAAGTTCTCCATAATGTTCCCTATTGTGTGTTGCATAATATGGCTCGCCGAACCGAAAATGACAAAAACACTCTGAAAAACTAAACGATGGAATAAAAGAGTGGGTGATAATTCTCTGAACACCTGCTGCATGAGGTGTCCATCATTTCTACATCTTTAATTATGCAAAACAGTGTATGTCTCTAGATGGATTGGACAGCCAAATCTTTGCTGCTTCAAGAGAAAAAATTAAGCGATGGTATTCCTCGAAATAGAGTTGTAGCAACTATATATGCATCTATGTATGGAAGTATGCGTTATACAGAAGTGAACATTACATTAGCCATTAAAAACAATGACGTAAATTTAAGGATGGAAATTAAAAAAAGAAAAAGAAAGAACATCGCATCTACTGAGATTTGAACTTCGTACGTTTGTCTTTCCCGGGGAACACGTTATCGATTGCTGTACAATGATCTCGAGGGGCATGTCTGCAAAATGTTTAACTGTGCTACCTGTTCTCCACCGGTATCTCATTTGCACAGGTAACAATCTTCTATTCGTGACAATCTTTTCGCTCGCTAAAGATTGTATAAAATGTTTCATATGGTTTTGGGTTCAGTCTCAGCGCGTGGACCCTTGGGCAAGTGTCTTCTACAATGGCTTTGGGCTTGCCAAAGTCTTCTGAGTGGATTTGGTGCACGGAATCTGAAAGAAGCTCGTCGTGAATATAAATACACACATACACACACACATACACATATGTATGTATGTATGTATACTGTGCGTTCGTCGTTGCATCTACGTCCGGAATTCCAAGGTACTCGTCTATATATATATATATATATATATATATATATATATATATATATACACATACATATTATATATATAAGGAAATGTTCTCTATGTGGCCTGTGTGTTTTCTGTGCTCTGTTTATAATTCTGTCCACGTTTTTTTGCAACGTCCTGTATCCAAATATGCATCTATACATACATGTAGATGTAGGTATGTACATACATGTACGTATATATGCATATTCTCAAATATTATTTGTATTATTACATGGTCGAACGCACGCGTCATCCTTGCAAGTAAGTTTTAACTTTATATTTCTGACGCGATTCTATCTATCTTTGTATCTTTCTCTCCCTCTCGTTCTTCCTTCTGTTGTTCTTCGCCTCTCCCCTTCACTAATAATATATATATATCTCTCTCTTTCTCCCTGTCTCTCGTTGCTCACCTATATTCTACTTCCTCCCCTTTTTTCTCCCTCCACCACTCTTTCTCCTTACTCTTCGCTGGTCACGTGTCCAGCTACTTCTTCCTTTCCTATCTTGGCCTTTGCCAAGCTCGCACGAACTTTTTTCTTCTCTCTTCCTTCCAAGTCTTCGGTGAATAAATTGTCGTCTAAATTACGCAAAAATGAAAATAACCCTGACATCTTATTTTAACAGATATATTTACCAAAATTACATAAAAATATCTTGAAATACTGAAGAGTAAATTTATTCAATAAAATCGCCATTGCCTTCAACGACGGCCTTAAGATGATTTCAGAATCTCCTGCAACTCTTCTGGACGGTCTCCTTGTTTAAGTTAGTGAATATTGCCATAATCCTTGCTTTCAGTTCATCTTTGGTGTTACAAGGGGTCTTGTTGGTCACTCGCTTATCTGTGCCCCACACATAATAATGAAGGGAGATGCAATTTGGGGAGTTAGGTGGCCAGATGTTAGGGGTCATGTGGTCGAAGAAATTGTTTGACATCCATGACTAGGTTCTCCTAGTGCCGCACTACCTCCTTCAGGCACTCGATGTAGGCCTCCGTGTTGAGTGTGAGGCCGTGTGGGAAGATGAATGGAGGCATAACGTCGCCATCACCAGTGATCATTCCAAACACCATGATGTCGACTGGATGTTTGATTTGTTTTCACTCTCAGTACATGTTCTCAGATTGCGCTGTCCTCAGATTGACACCCAAGTACTCTGAAATGTTCGTACCGGGGCTTCCGGTGCAAATGCTTATCAGTGCAGCATATCGTTTCCAAATTTCTTATTTCTTTACTGCTCACAAGAGGCTACACACAGGGGACAAACAAGGACAGACAAAGGGATTAAGTCGATTACATCGCCCCCAGTGCTTAACTGGTACTTAATTTATCGACCCCGAAAGGAAGAAAGGCAAAGTCGACCTCGGCGGAATTTGAACTCAGAACGTAACGGCAGACGAAATACCGCTAAGCATTTCGCCCGGTGTGCTAACGCTTCTGCCAGCTAGCCGTCTTTTCCAAATTTCTGACAGAATGAATTGTGTCATGGTGCTGTTTTTCTAACAGACGGTGCTCAACTGACGCTACTATACTGTGTAGTCGACAAAATCAGAAGCAAACAATGTGCATGCGCGAAATTAAAAATATAAAATAGCGACAAATACACCCATCGAACCTTGTATACACAAATGCCTATATCCAAGCACACACACGTATACAGAGTTAGTAAATATTCTATAGATATGTCGTACATGATAGCAAAGAAATGAAACACTGTAATACAAAACTGAATTAATATTAATGTTAAAGTGTCAAAAATGAAAAAAAAAACAATGTTTATGTTATCTAGTTTAGTTTAGTCACAAATATCTGAGTTGAGTTTACAAGCACTGAATTCGTGGAAAGTTAAGGAGATGCACAGCTGCTTTCAAAACTCCAAGCAGAGTTGAAATATGTATTTACAACTGTTTCTTCTTCTGTCCTTTTCCCGACGACATTCACTGGAACATGAATGTCTTGGTTAAAAATTTAATACATACATACATACGATATTACATTATAGCAACGAAGCAAAACGTTGCTAACACGTCAGTAGTTTTGTACATAGATACATAGATACATAGATAGATAGATACATACATACATACATACGTACATATACACACTCACTCACACACATATGTACATATATACATTTTGTATAATTTCTCCATCATATATATGTATATATACATACACACAAATATATATTTGGTTAATGAGAGACATTTAGGTGATACAAAAAATGGATAACAAAACATTCAGACAGACGATACAAAGAAAACAAGGCCGGATCATTCGGAGTTTTCTTTCCTCAGTCGAGTTCCGGATTATGTTTGCAATTTCGGCTGGTTATACTCGAGATTGCTCCAATATGGCCAGCCCCCAAGGAAAAACTAAGCTAAGAGCACTAGATTCCTTGGAAGAAAGCAGCGAATGTATACAGAAACAAGGACGGAAAAAAACGGAGAAATGGTACACAAATACAAATAACAGGGCATTAACAACAAGTGTTTTTCGACTAAGGACGAATTAAATTAAGTTGGCGTGTGTGGAAGCAAAGCCTTACGGCAGGGACATTGGAGTTAACAAGCACAGGGAGGAATATAGATGTTGCACCAAGAACCAAGGTAGTCGATCCAAGAAAGAAAGGTCAGGCTTGGCCGAACACCCGTTACGTGGGGAGCGAAGAGAGAGAGAGAGAGAGAGAGAGAGAGAGAGAGAGAGAGATGTAGAGGCAAAGGGACATAAGAATTAAGGAGGGGCGATAAAAAAAGGAAAGGGGCATAGTGAAATGAAAGAGGGGGGAAGGTGAGC
>NC_068986.1:28641510-28643730 GCF_001194135.2 Octopus bimaculoides | reverse complement strand
ATATATATATATATATATAAATAAATAAATTAAAAACGTAAAAATAAAAACAAAACACAAAGGATTCCGCGGTACACGTGTTTCAAGCTTTATAGTCGTTGCATCATTATATTGATATATAATTGATACACAGGATGGTATAAAGCTATCTTCAGCCGCAAATATATTCTTTCCCAAGTATTATATCACATATACATATATATAAATTCCACTCTCAAGGTATTGGTCGACTCGAACCCTCAATAGACAACACAGCAATACGTTCCCAAGGTACCAAGGTGCAGTCTAGTGGGATCGAACCTTTGCAGTGCGACCCTGCCCATGTGGAATGAGCGTTTAAACCACAAAGCTATGTACACTATACATTATTCATCATATGTCTGCATAGCCATAAAGTTTGTTATTAATCGATAGAAGATGAATTAATAAGTAAATATAAACATCAGATTCTCTTCAATGCAATTTGCCACTATAGTTCCCTTCCCCCATCAGCTCTGACAACAGAATGATGCTAATATTCTATATTAATTGCAGTTAAGGTCATTTTTACTGCTGCTGCTGCTGCTGCTGCTACTGCTGCTGCTGACGATGATGACAATGATGACAATGATGACAATGATGATGGTGATGTTGGTGATGATGGTGATGGTGATGGTGGTGATGATAGTGGTGGGATCCTACTGCTTTTGGTTGTTATTTTGTACTTGTTTGCTCGTTCTTTGTTTGTGGATGCTGTAAATATTGTTTATATTTTTTCCCCGTTATTTCTCTAGATAATAACGTCTGTTTCCTTAATAATAATAATCAGCTTTGCATCAATAACGATGATGATGATGATGATGATGATGATGATGATGATGATGATGATGATGATGATGATGATGATGATGATGATGATGAAGATGACGATGACGATGATGATGATTACGACGATGATGATGGTGATATTCATTAGGTTTGTTTTCCACAGAAATGACAAGTGAGGGGACGCTACAAGTAAAAATTTTAAGACACGATTCACGTTTTCGCAAATCGAATCTGGAAAAAGTGAAAAATAAAGAAAAAAGGAAAGAAAAAGGTGGCGAAAGCAAAAGTGTGCAAAATTAGCGAAATACTTAGGGGTCACTTAAGGATCACCACAAACTGTCCAGAATTATTCTAACCCATTGAAGAACGGCAGTAAAAGTGACAGCAGAGCTGAATCACTAACTTGTCAACCTGTGTCGACTTGAACCGTTCATCGTGAACTGAATAAAACTGGCAACCATTAAAGGCTACAATTATGAACATTGCTTCGCGGAGAAAATTGTATCTAGACTATCAGAAATGCCCAATGGCTGAATGGAAAAATTGTTATCTTCTATGATGAATCATCACTCACTTTTTTTCCACACTTCGGAGCGAGTTTATGCTTGGTGACAACTTCAACCTTACCTGTTTTGCTTCTACCATGAAGCAAGACGTAGAGCGTTGATTATTCCGGCAGTCATTTCACGGATTTTACTTGGCTCTTTTGTTTAACATGGCATAGTTAATACGTAGAATTATCTGAGTAGTTTCGCTCATCGTATCCATGGTATGATACAAATATTGTTCTCTGATGGTAGCACAATCTTCCAGGATGATAAAACACCAGTTCACACAGTCGTAATTCACCATTGGTACGAATCGGACAAAAGTGACATAGATCACTGGGATTAGCCCCCACAATCAGCCGATCACAATGTAATCGGACGTTTATAGACCATTTTGGGGTCAGCAATGAGGATCCGTGTCTTTCCTCCTTCGTCGCTGAAAGAGCTAAAGTAGGTTTTACTTAAGAAATTACTCAAAATTCTCCTTACAGCCAATCAGAAGCTGTACGAATCCATTCTTGGACTTATTATAGCGGTGATTGATGCCGTATTAAATAGAACTTCCATTTAACAACATGTCACCATTATCTTGTCGATCTCTTAAATATATACTCTTTATTCTTTTACATGTTTCAGTCCTTTTGACTGCGGCCATGCTGGAGCACCGCCTTTAGTCCAGCAAATCGACCCCAGGACTTATTCTTTGTAAGCCTAGTACTTACACACACATACACATACACATACACATCTAAGGCGGCGAGCTGGCAGAAACGTTAGCACGCCGGGCGAAATGCTTAGCGGTATTTCGTCTACCGCTACGTTCTGAGTTCAAATTCCGCCGAGGTCGACTCTACCTTTTATCCTT
>NC_068986.1:28641041-28641500 GCF_001194135.2 Octopus bimaculoides | reverse complement strand
TACCGCTACGTTCTGAGTTCAAATTCCGCCGAGGTCGACTCTACCTTTTATCCTTTCGGGGTCGATTAAATAAGTACCAGTTACGCACTGGGGTCGGTATAATCGACTTAATCCGTTTCTCTGTCCTTGTTTGTCCCCCTTGTGGGTAGTAAAGAAATCACACACACACACACACACACAGACACACACACACACATATATATATATATATATATACATATGACGGGCTTCTTTCAGTTTCCGTCTTCCAAATCCACTCGCAAGGCTTTGGTCGGCCCGAGACTATAGTAGAAGACACTTGCCCAATGTGCCACGCAGTGGGACTGAACCTTGTGGTTGGTAAGCAAGCTAATTACCACACTGCCACTCTTAAATATATATTTATATATTGTAAATATTTCGGGATGATAATTATTTTTTGCCAAATAAACACACGTTCTTCAATTCAGATTTAATATT
>NC_068986.1:28639530-28640787 GCF_001194135.2 Octopus bimaculoides | reverse complement strand
TATATATATATATATATATATATATATATGCATACTTATATGTACACATATATTTACATATATGTATGTGAATACCGTTTTGTATACGTACATAACTAAATGGTTGTATGTATGTGTGTGTGTGTCTGAGATAGATGTTCATGTTCGAGGTTTGTTGAGAGATTCTCCGTATGCGACTCCATTACCTCATTCCCGCAATTGTATGTGTTGGATGTTGGTTTTGGCATTTCTGTCACCTACTGTTTTATAAGATTGTGTTTAGTCGCCTTAATGTCTGGTTATCTCCATGTGTTTCGTACACCAAAATCTACATATCATCTAGAACATTCCTTGAGTATGTATATGCTTGTGTGTTGTGCGCGTGCATGTGTATATATATATATATATATATATATATATATAATATCGCGTCTAGCCTAACCTTACACATCATCTCACTATGATTATCTTTCTATTACCTGTCTGACATCTTTATTTGCTTGCCTTGTTCTGAATTTACCACTTTCTTGAACTCTGTATGAATCCATATTTCATAATTCTTAATTTCACTATTCATTCTGACTGGAATTGCATCGCAACTGTCTACCGACCACATAGCGTGTTTTGGCTTTTACATAGGATATTCTCAGCTAAGATACGAAATTTAAGATATCTTTGTTTACATTCACTTGCTACTTCTACACCCACGCCAAAATATATGCGAATCCTTCATTAAACTCACAATTAAATATTAATTCCTTATTGTTACAATAAAAAAATGTCTTTATTTTGGTAACTATCCGCAAGCACATATCTTATGTACACTCTATAACGTCTGAACCCACTTGTAGCTAAATGATTTATAACCTTATACATGAATCGCCTATCACCCATCGCCCTATACTTAACATAATATTTCCATCCCACACACATTGCGCTGAGTACCATGCAAAACTGCTGTAGATAGTATTTTTTTATCTTGTATATCACTCAAACTCTGTTGACTATTCTAGCTGTTACTCTTCACCATGTACACATGGCTTCATTCACACCAGACCGCTTAGCATCCCCTCTCCTTTCTCATGATGATACTGGCCACTTGGATCTATATATCTTCTTCTAACTCTAGAAATGTATGTATATATCCCTTGATATGATTGCTAGTTTCTTATTTTTTTTATTGCCCACAAGGGGCTAAACATAGAGGGGACAAACAAGGACAGAAAAAGGGATTAAATCGATTCCATTCACCCCAGTGCCAAACTGGTACTTAATTTA
>NC_068986.1:28638782-28639520 GCF_001194135.2 Octopus bimaculoides | reverse complement strand
AACTGGTACTTAATTTATCGACCCCGAAAGGATGAAAGGCAAAGTCGACCTCGGCGGAATTTGAACTCAGAACGTAACGGCAGACGAAATACTGCTAAGCATTTCGACCGGTGTGCTAATGTTTCTGCTAGCTTGCCGCCTTATGTTTGCTAGTTTCTATCTATCCCCATACAAGTATGACATCATTTTCTTTACCCTTTCCCCCTTTTAATCTTCCTCTATACTCCACAATAGAAATAAACCAAACTAAAATTTTACCTCATTCTTCCTCTGATGATGGAAGAGATCGTTGCTATATCTCATTCTCCTTCTGATGATGAAATAGATTGCTACTATTTGTCTAACTATGCTTAGAGATACAAAGACATAATTGTCAAAGTCTAATCCGATACCAATCGTTTACCTGTCGATACTGTTATCCTATTATGTTTTGGCTTAGGTGCATGTACACACACATATGTTAGCATATCGCTACATGTGTATGCACGCTCAGTGAATACTATTTTACTAATACTTAGAATACTAGCTGACTCTGTGCCGTCAAAAATAACAGCTAATTGTAGTAGTTATATAGAAATAAGGTACAAAATGAGGTACATAATAATCACACATACATACATTCACATACTTCCTTTGTACACGCATACACATACACACATATATATATATACATGCACACACATACACACACACGCACGCACACACACACACACACACACACACACACACACACACACA
>NC_068986.1:28632338-28637886 GCF_001194135.2 Octopus bimaculoides | reverse complement strand
TTTAAGAATAATTGAAATAATTTGAAAGCTTAGTTTTTAGAAAAAATAAAATGGCACCGAGAAGTGAATGTATAAAAGAATATTAATAAATTGAGAATTAGAAGGAAATGAATAGAGAGAAAGGAAATAGAGGAAAAAAGGGGGAGAAAACATAATAGATAGATGGATAGATAGATAGATAGATAGATAGGTAGATAGATAGATAGGTAGGTAGATAGATAGATAGATAGATAGATAGATAGATAGATAGATAGATAGATAAACGGAAAAATGTGAAAGAGAAAGAAATGTTTTATATATCTATATCTATCTATCTATCTATATATATATATATATATATACACACACATACACATAGAGAACCAGACAGATAGGCAGTCAAAAATACATACAGATAAACAGACAGTCAAACAGATAGATAGATAGATAGATAGATAGATAGATAGATAGATAGATAGATAGATAGATAGATAGAAGGGAAGAAAATTGGGAAAAGAATTAAACGAAAGAATTTGAGGAAAAGGAAGAAAGGGAGACAAAGAAAAATGAAGTTAAAAGAGAAAGAGAGAGAGAGAGAGAAAGAGAGAGAGAGAGAGAGAGAGAGAGAGAGAGAGAGAGAGAGAAAGAGAGAGAGAGAGAGAAAGAGAGAGAGAGAGAGAAAGAGAGAGAGAGAGAGAAAGAGAGAGAGGAAAATAAAAGCAAAAGAATGATAGAGAAAATAATTGAAAATGCATGCATAGGAGTTAGACAATTAAAATAAATTAAAATAAATTTCTTAATGAAAAACAAAAAGAAACTGTAAGAAGAAAATGTAGGGAGAGAGTAAATGAAAGCAGACAGGCAAGCAAAGAGGAAGAAGAGAAAAAAAACGAGCGAACGAATGAGTGAGTGAGTGAATGAGTGAGTGAATGAACAGCCATAGCTTCCGTCCCTGAAGATTACTGTTAGGTATTCAATGAGTAATATACGCCACCTAGGTGATAAATGATCAAATGATCGATAAATAGCGGTTGCTATGAATTTAATTAATGCTAACTTCATTTGGTATTAATTAGCTGTATAGCAAACCGATGAAATGCAACCACTTCCCTCACCCGCACCGTTCTCTCTCCCTCTCTTTCTCTCCCCCTCTCTCTTTCTCTCTCTTCACCTACTTCTGTCATTCTTTCTTTCTCTCACCCTCCACCCCTTCGTATTTCCAATCTAAATTTCTGGCGATCTTACAAAGCCGCAAATTCTACAGAGAGTTTCCGATAGATTTTCTCTGACTATTGTTTATTTCTCTCCCTCCCCCTCTCTTTCTTTCTCTCTTTCTTTCTTTCTCTCTCTTTCTCTTTCAATTTTTCTCCCTTTCTTTCTATCTCCACCACCACCACCACCACCACCATAACTCTGCCATATTTATCATAATCTGTAATATAAATGTAGCCATTTCACGCAAAGTAAACCTAATCAGAATGGACATATTCCATCAAAACTCATAAACAATTCATTAATATTCCTTAATCAAAGGGATTGATAGACCACACGTTACAAGCTAGCATTAGCAACCATAAATTAACTGTTTAATTTACGGCAAAATCCGAAGTAAATCTCGCTGGCTAATTTGACTTCTGGGGTTCATGACAATCCACCATCAACTCGTTGACGTACTAGAATCAATAGCTAACTTTTGTTTTAATCGTTGTTATTGTTGTTTAACACTCTGGCAATCTCAGGTATACTATCAAGTGTTCTCAAGTCGTGGCCATCCCCGAAGGATCTTTGGAGTAACGTTTCACGACTGGATTACCTAGCAAGGGAACCGAGTCGTCAGTCCAAGTCGAGTTGCTACTTTTCTGCATTGAGAGGTTAAGGTTCTGGCACTAGGAACATGTGGTGAGAATGTCTCAGGAAAGGATTGCAAGACGGATTCTTGACGCTGAGCCAAGAGGCAGAGGACTTAATGGTAATCCAACAACAAAATGTTCTTGGTCATAGTGTGGTTGGTCACGCTTGGGAATCCAATCGGAAAGTGTAATAACAGTTGTTTCCGGTAGGATCCTGTGAAGGAGGCTCCTGAGCACTCTACTCCCCAAAACCTTCTAAGGAATAGTGGACAGAAAAAAATGGATGGCTGAATGAGATCACATTATCAAGTACGTTCTTCGCTTTCGTGAAAATGATTCTGCATGATTTGAATGACATTTAGCTGTTATTTTCCGCAGATCTTTCGCACTCATAGAAGCTCGCTCAATGGCTGCTGGCACCCTTGTTATTGATTACAAGTAACTTATACTATTAGGGATGTCGAACAGATGTCGAACAGACAAGCTGAACACTTCATCATCTTGACTACAGTTGTTCTTAGTTGTGTTTTTGTTGTTGTTTGACTTTATTTCAGAACTGATTGAACCAACCTTTGATCATAGACGCGTAGTTGTTGAAGCACCGGATTACAGTATTCATGGCGTTCTTATTTAAGACAGTTAGATGCAGTTTGGGCATGATTTGAGTGAAATTTCCGGAATTTCAATCCATGGATCGCGTAAAAGGTCCTTCTTAATCTTGGAGTTGTCTGGTGATAGAGTACCCTATACTGGTGTCCTGTTAATTGTTCCTGACTCTCAGCCCCTCGTAAGAAAAATGGAGAATTGATTCAACAACGCAGTTTTACATATCACCAATTTGCTACATAATGCTCCTGTTTATTGAAAAATAAAAACTGTGCATACTTATATACAGGACTAGCGCTAAGCACTAAGTAAACTAACCGAATCCCTAGAGATCTAAACACTGGTTGAGGCACGCAGAGTTTGATTACCTTAGAGAACATTCTTAACTCTTTGTCAGTCCAAATCCTTTTCGCAAGTTTGTTCTAAATACCCATGCTTCTTTGCAGCCCTTTAGTTAGCCCATGTTTCATAAGTTCTAACTAATATAAACATTCCCTTTCAAGTTATTCTGGTAATTGAAAAAGAAATTAGGGATGTGTATCATATATAGTAGTACTCCGTCGGTTACGACGACGAGGGTTCCAGTTGATCCGATCAACGGAACAGACGGGGATATTCAGCGTGACACAGTGTATGACAAGGCTGGCCCTTTTGAAATACAGGTACAACAGAAACAGGAAGAAAGAGTAAGAGAAAGTTTTGGTGAAAGAATACAGCAAGGTTCGCCATCACCCTCTACCGGAGCCTCGTGGAGCTTTAGGTGTTTTCGCTCAATAAACACTCACAACGCCCGGTCTGGGAATCGAAACAGCGAGTACGCTGCCCTAACCACTGGGCCATTGCGCCTCCATGTATCATATATGATGTATATATGATGATGCATGGACGTTAGGGAACTATATCCTCTGTATCATATGTCATACACAGGGTAGGATGTATCATATGTGATACATAGAATAGGCAAAAGCTTAATCTAACTAAAAGCGTGAGAGCAGGTGATATCACTCTCGGAAGAAAAAAAAAATAGAGAACAGGGGTAAGACGGTGGCGTAGAGAGAAAGGTGATGCAGTTTATGGTTTGTCACCTGATTTGATGTGAAACGTTTCAAATTTTAGCAGATAACAGATTTATTCAGTAATGCCCAAGATCATAAAGCTATAGATATCTTATTTGCTAATAAGATATAACCTTCTGAGTGTATTTTTCAATTGGTGTAAAATTAGGATGAAGACGGAAGTTGTAGGAAAAGGTTAATGAAGTGAGCTCACATTGTAGGATTGGGAGAAGGAGGCATATATTGTAAGGTTGGGGAAAGGAGATGTTAGTTGTAGGGCTAGGAGGAGTATATTGTAGAGCGGGGAGAAGGGGATACATATTGAAGGGCTGGGAGAAGGGGGGTATATTGTAGGTTTGGAAGAAGGAACACTCATTGTAGGATTGGGAGAAGGGAACAATATATAAACCTGGGAGAAGGGGGCGCACATACTGTAGGGTTCAGAAAAAAATGTCGCACATTGTAAGGTTGCGAGAAGGCTTGGAAGAAGGGAAAACTCATTGTTGGGGTGGGAAAAGGGAACAGCATATAGAGCTGAGAAAAGGGAATGCACACAATAGCTTTGAGATAAGGGGTGCATCTACTGAAGGGTTGAGAGGAGTATAGATTATATGGTTGCCAATACCCTGGTTTCAATTCTGTTTATATACAATACGGATTTACAACTGCATAACTTTGGCCATAGATTTTGAGCTATGGTGTCTATGGTGAGTGGCTCGGAGACAGATTCGATCTGACCACTCGTGCAATGGAAGTCCAACATCCAACCGACAAAACGAATACCAACATTGTGTTAAATTTAAAGAGGGAAAAATCTAGTTTGACATTTTTATGTTGGATTACTAATTGAATTTTACGTCGATAATAAAAACGAAACACAGATACTTCATACTTGATAGTGAAAGTACATAAATTCATATATTTTGATGTCTAATAGAGTATTTTTGTATTGTCTCCACAGGTAATTACCGAACTTCTATATCGGTGCGTGATGTAAAATTGATGGCGGCTTTTTACGTGTGTGTTTTTATATTTCCTTCTTCACACACACACATACACACACACACACACACACACACACATACATACTTACACATATATGCATACACAGACACACACAAACACTCACACACACATACATTTACACACACACAAACACTCACACACATACATTTACACACACACACACACACAAACACGGACATACACCTACATGCACACAGACAAACACACACATACACTTACACACACACAGAGACAAACACACACACACACACACATACATGTGTAACAATGATTATCTGTGGAATTCATCCGCATCATGATAGCGGCCATTAAATGCATTTCTTTCAGTGTTTGTAATTATTTTGTGAGCTATTAAAACATCAAGCATTTAAATATTATCGATAAATTAGATAACATTGAATTATTTATTTCCTTTTTCCTACTTTATATTTAGCCTCTTTTTCCTAATTTCATTGTCATGTGAAATATTGGTTAATTTTCTTTCGATATTTATTTCGCTCTTCTGTTTTGTTATGTTTTTGCCTTTTAGTTTTGTATGTTTGTTTTTTCTTTACATGACCGAGAAGTCTCCTAAGCGTTAGGGAAATAAGTAAATGGGAAGCGTGATGTGCATGCCTTTCCCAAGGGTAGTAGTGTAGTGTTAATTAAATGAAATGGTTTCGATGGTGGAGGATCGACATTACGCTATCGATTCGTCAATGCCCCAAATATATCGCCATCATGCAGGCGAAGAAATATGAGGTATACATCTAAATACACATACGCACACATGTATTATATTTTACAAGGACAATGCTGATAGTGACTTTGGAGTTTCCGTTTCCTCTGACAACAGACAGGAAGCCAAAACTTCGATTCCGAAATCGATATTTTATTGTGAAATAATAATAAAAAATCAACCCTACAAAACGATATTAAGTAATCTTTCAGTTTAATATTAAATTAGTTTTCTACGTAACTTGACGCAAACAAACATTTAAATATACGTCTTTACAATGTATGCGTGCGAGTACACACACACACACACACACA
>NC_068986.1:28624694-28632182 GCF_001194135.2 Octopus bimaculoides | reverse complement strand
ATATATATATACATATATATGGGGGAGAATTCACGAAAAAACAACAGACGAAGACAGGTGGTGTAAACAACAAATGGATGTATTAGTATAACGCTCGGGAACAGAGAAAGTCTTTGACGTTTCGAGCCTACGCTCTTCAACAGAAAGGAATACAGAAAAAAACAAGGAGAGAAAAATATATATATATATACATATACAGTAGTTACTCTATTCCCTGTAATAAATCTAAATATATTCCATACACAAGCGTAGGCATGGCTCTGTGTTAAGAAGTTTCCTTCCCATTCACATGCCTCCGGGATTAATCCCACTGTGTGGCACCTTGGATAAGTATCTTCACTGTAATTTCCTGCCGACTAAAGCCATGTGAGTGAATTTGGTGAAATGTGTATAAGAGTGTGTACGTGTGTGTCTGTGTTTGTCCTCCGCTACCACTTGACAACCGGTGTTGGTGTATTTACGACATTGTAACATAGCGGTTCGACACAAGAGATCGAAAAAATAAGCAACATGCTTTAAAAAACGACACTGGAGTCGATTCGTTCGACTAAAATACTTCGAGGTGGTGCCCCAGCATGGCCGCAGTCTAATGACTGAAACAAGTAAAAGATAAAAGATAAAAGACGTAAGCAGTTATCTTTTAACGGTTGTTGGGGTAAAGATGTTGGCTTCGAAATAGTGTGGATCCACCTGAGCTTCAGGTAAGCTGACTTCTGAGGTGAAATTTGGTAGATTCGGATTGAACAAAAGTCCGTCGAATGTGTGTATGAGGTGTGCACCTGTATGTATGTTTGCGCGTGCCTGCCTGTGTGTATTTGTGTGTGTATGTGTGTGTGTATGTGTGTGCACCTGTTATTTCTATCGACTACGTAGAGGATTCCCAGAGGATTCCCAGCTAGCTCACCTAGTAATTATCTTCTCTAATTTTGGCACGAGGACAGCAATTCTGAGGGGAGATGCTCAACAGGCAATTTATTTTATCGAACTCGAAAGAATGAAAGGCAATGTCGACCTCGTTGGTATTTGAACTCAGAACGTAGAGTCGGAAGAACTATCGGTAAGCATTTTGTCCAGCCCGAGAACAACTCTGCCAGCCCACCGCCTTTGGCTCACATAATAATTATAGGGGTAATACGTTAGCTCGTGTGTGTGTGTGTGTGTGCTTATATATATATTATAAAACCAATATATTATCAAGTAGCAGATTGACACTTTGCTATAGATTAATAAACGTTTCAATGCTAATAATGCTAAATATCTGTGTATTCGCAGGATCGATAGCGCATCAGATAGAATACCTTCCAAGTGCTTAGTACGACTTCAGGTTTCAAATCACGCCGAGTTTAACTTTGGCTTTTCTTTTTCCGGGTTGAAAAATATAAATTACCAGCCAAATAACACATCGATACATTGATTATATCTTTTGCAGAAAATCTCTGCTCTTGTGCCTATATTAGAAATCAAGGATCTTTTTTAAAACGGGGGCCACATTTTTCATTAATGTTTTACGTAGTGTTTTTGGTACCGAAAGACTTTCAAACTTCGTATACTTATCTATTTTGTGTTATAGAACAGAAAAATATTTTTGTATTCGAATTTATTTCATGTAAAAAATTGTCTTATTTCGATAATTTCAACCAATCACTGACAAGTATTCAGTTGTTTACATTTACTCCTTTGGCTGATTAAGCGGTGTAAAGCGTATTTAATTTCCATACCTTCGTTTTGCTTTTTTCTTTTTAAATTTGCTGTTTTACCCTAACCCTATCACCGATAGAATTGTTTCAGAATCGTTTCTTTATGTAGTCGGCACTTAATGTATATCGGCTGAATGGACGTCAGTGATTGGTTGAAATTACAGAAATACGACAACTTTAACATGGAATAACTTAGTGATTTCTTTTTTTTTTTAAGAAGACTAAGAGAAAAAGATGTTTTATATGACACATTCTACCAGTGTTCCAAGTTTCAAAGTGTTTCGTTAATGAAAAATGTGGCCCCCGTTTTAAAAAAGATCCGAAATCAATGTTAGTTATAATAGCTTGTTCATACATAATACTTACGATATTTTAAATTTAGTATTATGAAAATTTCTATTTAGAGATTATGATATAATCCGATAAAGCTATTGTGATAAAGCAGTAAAATATTAAACAATATCGCTGGATTGTTACATACTACATGTCAATATAGTTTTGATAATATCATCAGATAATAACAGAAATTATACATACTATCTAAGCAGTTTATAAGCTCAGTTTTAGGTATCATGTACCTAAATATAAAACTTGAAGTTATTCATCAGCACGGAGAATTGGATAATTAGCATTATCAGTTTCCATACAAACGAAGCATACATACATATATATATATATATATATATATATATATATATATATTTATATATATATATATATATTAATTTGATATAGCAAGCGTTTCGTTAATAGTTGTTATCAAATAATATATTAATCCCCAGACTAAACATGTATGTTGATAATTTGTATAACTCTTTACGAAGCATCATATGACTAAAATAAATCGTTACCGCTGCCTTAGTAATACTTAATACTATTTGCAGTGTTAAATATCAAAGATAAACAATTTTAAACGATAATCATTTTCGATTTTATTTTCACAGAACATTAATTAAGCAATGACATGTTCTTTTCTACTATTTTCCCCATTATCTTTCAAAAAGGAAAAACACAACAACAACAAAAACAAATCATGAAAAGTTACTTCTAATATATAAATCTATGTTAATATTGTCCAAATAGCGAAAAGGGCTTTTCAACCAGTTTCCAAATATCGTATAACGGAAAGATATATGACAAACTACGCTCGATATCTTGCTAAGGACTAGATTCGTGTAATTATTTGCCTTAAGAGAGGATTTTCACTCAAGTAGAAGTACTTTAAGAGGGTCAATAATGGAATTATGATGATGCTTGCATCGCTGAGTCGAAGTAGGAAAATACGATGTAAAGTAGTGGATCATGACTTCCAGACAAATCGGCTGTCTTAACATTTAAGTAGAAATGAGATACAAAGAAGGAGATATTTTAAATTGATAACGACGGTGCAGTTCTAGAGTTTCTGAGACAAATTGAGTCTATTTTTTTACCTCAAGACATGTCTGATACGTTGAACCAATCAACCATCTCTCGCGTACCTATTCAGCTTGCAATCAGACCAGCTAACTACTCTGCATTGACCTGGCCAGAAGCCCTACTGCCATCTTTTATAGGCTTTCTCTTTTCCTAATAACCTTTACTCACCCACAGGCGCTATTTGTTGCAGTCTGCTCGCATGTGTGTTTCTCCTGGTTTATGGAATATTCTAATATAAAGAGGACATCAACACACTTGATATATTTGAATCTAATTGGCCTGCCAGTAAAGCAACACTTATTTGCTGTTTAACTCTTGCACGATCTCTTGAAAGAATAGATAAGTTGTCAAGAGGCCTAGAAGAATAATTTTCAACTGTATGTTGAATAACTTTCAAGGTTTATGTCGTGGATTTAGCGCATTAGTTGGCGAGTTTTTGATATGTGGAAGTTAATTTATTATACTGTGGCGATCGGCAAAGAGTTTTTGGTGGTATTATAATTCGATAAACTGTAATATTCGGTGGGAATAAAGATAGCATGTTTACACTTCATCGGGTTGAACCAATAATAAGTGTGTGTGTGTGTGCTTCATGTACATGCACACATGCCTATGTAGTGTGGCATGTATGCGTTCCCAGATGAATTCAAGATATATATATATATCACGAACTCTTATAGGTGTGTATTAGAACAATGAAAAGAGGACGAAGAAGAAGAAGAAGAAGAAGAAGAAGAAGAAGAAGAAGAAGAAGAAGAAGAAGAAGAAGAAGAAGAAGAAGAAGAAGAAGAAGAAGAAGAAGAAGAAGAAGAAGAAGAAGAAGAAGAAGAAGAAGAAGAAGAAGAAGAAGAAGAAGAAGAAGGAGGAGGAGGAAGAAGAGGAGGGGAAGAAGAAGAAGAAGAAGAAGAAGAAGAAGAGAGCTTTACAAGGTTTGTCTTCTGAAGAAAGAGAAGATCTCGAACTAAAACTTGTAAATGAAAGAAAACTTTATTAATTTTCAGTGATTCACTAAAGATTTACAAAAGCCAGCTTTGAATACAAACTTAAAGGGAGAGTTATCTTCGAATCAATTAAGTAACGACAACAACTGTTTCTCAAGCGAACTATGAGGAGAGCTTCGACGTCTTCACTAAATGTACAAGAAATAGCAACTAAATTTCTCTTAAATCATAACCTACCATCTTAAAAAGAACACGTTACAATCATATATTCCAGAGTACACTGTACCTCAGAAAAGTTAGCATGGTTGTAGCTAAAACGTCTGATCCACTCGATCACTGGGGGACCGAATTGAGGAAAACTGTTTCTGAAACAGCAACTGTTTCTGAAAACGCTGATAAACTAATACCTATTTGATCTATAGTAACACATATTACAGATTACAAGGTGGCGAGCTGGCAGAAACGTTAACACACCGGGCGAAATGCTTAGCAGAATTTCGTCTGCCGTTACGTTCTGAGTTCAAATTCCGCCGAGGTCGACTTTGCCTTTCATCCTTTCGGAGTCGATAAATTTAGTACCAGTTTGGCACTGGGGTCGATGTAATCGACTTAATCCGTTTGTCTGTCCTTGTTTGTCCCCTCCATGTTTAGCCCCTTGTGGGCAATAAAGAAATAAGTAACACATATTACACTTCCTCGCAGTTCACTCAAATACATTAAAAATGGAAAATGAAAAGAAGAGATAAAAGGAGATAGACCGTTTCGCTGAATATACTATCCATACTTTGGTCAAAGACTCTCTGAGAGCTAAGTTTTGGTTAAAGACATTTCGTAGTTGAGTAACGATGGGAGCCTAAGACAGCGTTGACGTATGCGACCTCATCGGGTTGTATATCCTCGGTACCATTAGAAAAAGTTCCCCTCTGTCCTTTTTGGCCTCTACAGAGATGATACCCTGGCCATCTCTAGGGGAGCAAACAGGAATACACTAGACAGGCTTAGAAAAGATCTAATCAGCACGCTTGCCTCCGTGGGACTAAAAATCACCATAGAGACTAACCTCACAACCGCGGACGTCTTAGACGTCACGGTCAAATCGGGCTCCGGTGAATACAGGCTTTACTGCAAACCAAACGAGAGGCTAACATCCATCAACACAGCCACCTGCCACCCACTCATCGTTTCCAAAAACTTGGCAAAGGGTGTTAGTAAGAGGATCACGAACCTTTACTCCAACCAAGAGATTTTCGATGCAGAGACCCCGTACTATAACGAGGGCTCTAGCTGCCAGCGGATTTAGGGACCGCATCTTTTACATGCCGGAACCCAACAACCGCAGAAGGAAGTGCTGCAGAAATACCATTTGGTTTTCCCCTCACTCCTTCTGTCTTAACACAAAAACGCCAGTGGGTAGAATGTTCCTTAAATTAATAGGTAAGCATTTCGACTAAAGGCGGTGCTCCAGTATGGCTGCAGTCAAATGACTGAAACAAATAAAAGAATACATATATATATTCTTTTATTCTTTTATTCTGCCAATGTAAAACACACGCATACGTTTACATACATACACACACATATATATACATACATATATATATATATATATACATATATACGTATGCGCGTGTGTTTTACAGTGGCAGATTGCTTTCTCTGCTTTTTAATCTTTCTGTTTCTCACATTTTTACACAAGCAGAATGAAAGTTTGCAAAATCGGTAAGTTTTCCTACCTTTTATACTATATCCCTGTACGCAAATACGTTTATATCTCTGCGTACTTTTTACGTACCTATGTTTATATATATGACTACATTATTTTCATTATGTATTTTTGTGTATAAAATTATTTAAAACCTTGTTATTCCCCGTTTCAACGCAACTCTAATCTAAGCATGATTCAGTTTTCCTGTCGGTGTTTGTGTGTGCTTGCGCATGCTTATTTCTTATGCAATTAGTTGTTTCACTGTGTGTAGGATCCAAAATTGATTTTTAAAAATTACCGTATCTGTCTTGTTACCGAAACGATAAATAGCATTATGCGATGAACCGATGAAATTCAACACAATTAAAAGTATTCGCCTTCCCCCACCTCCATGCGGGCCCATTCAAACATTTCTGGTGTAAACACGTGACTTAGTAGCAGAAAATAGAGATTGAGGAGCTTGTTATAGTTAATCGGTATTTTTCACATTGAAAATACTATTTAAAACCGTTGAGTAATGTTAAGCGTGAGAGGATGTCCTATGATCGTTAGGCATGTCTGAAGAGCATTAAAACAAAAGGTTAAAATTTCAAGTTATTAATCGTCACATAGCGATCTGTGAAGATTGACACATTTAAGTCTCGGAATCATTAACCGTGACATTGGAATGTGTTAAGAAAGTTTCGGGATTTGAAATCAAATAACAGTTGTCGTCGGTGAACACCGTGAGAACAAAGAGAAATTTATGAAAAGGAATCGCTAATCATGACACCACAGCCAGATAACTGTTGATCGTGACCATTAAAGTACAATAAAATAAAATCAAACTAATCCTTTTAGGGTGTTAGAAGCCAGTGAATGGCAAATGTCAATCTCGATGTGATGCTAACCCGTTGCCGCTTCTCGCCAAACATTATTAATGACAGTTTTCAGAATATTTACTACAAAGACAAGGAACATCGCTTGACAGTGTAAATTAAAGAACAGTAACGGAGTGATCGACATTACAAATGTCTTAACACAAAATTGGTTGGTTTGGTTTCCTAAGCATTAGCAAGAACTTTGGCACTGTTCTGTGGACAAGAGACAATTAAATTTCGAAAGAGAACGAAAAGAATGTAGTCTCCTAATCGAAAGCATTAGCTTGTCTGCAGTTATAACAGTAGGTTACAATTACATATATGTATGTATGTTTGTACGTATGTATGTATGTATGTATGTATGTATGTATGTATGTATGTATAAATGATCTGCTGTGAAGTTATATATATTGCATTACATCTCTGCTTAAATTTCAAAATATACTTGAAATAGATCCAGGCATGGCTGTGTGATTAAGAATCTCGCTTTGCAACCACGTAGTTTCGGCTTCAGCCTCACCGAGTGGTACTTTGGGCAGATGTCTTCTACCATAGCACTAGGCTAGTCAGTTCCTTGTCGGTAGACAGGAAATGTGTGGAAAATCGCCGTGTGTGTGTGTGTAAGTTTTCATGTGTGTGTCTTGCGGTCTGTGTTTGTCATGTCACGCCATTGAATAATCGGTAGTGGTTTTTTTACTTACTCATAACCTAGCACTTCGGAAAAAAGTGATCGATAGAAATTTAATATTCACCAGATTGATCTCACCAATTGGGGAAAGCTTGCAAAGACTATGAGCACTCCTTTTACAAAATTACGAAAACAAAAGAGATTAATAAATCACTATTTTATGTCAACGCAATTGATCTAC
>NC_068986.1:28617456-28624038 GCF_001194135.2 Octopus bimaculoides | reverse complement strand
GACTATCCGTTCCATGACTTTGCTGATGTGTGAAGTCAGAGAGATAGGCCTATAGTTTTTGGCATCTGTTCTGCTTCCGCCTTTATGGATTGGGCATATTGTTCCCTCCTTCAGCTTGCTTGGCAGTCTGCCATTTGCGAGAAAACTCTGGAAGAGAATCTGGAGGGGTTTTGCCAGGGCACGCTTACACAATTTGAGGAGGATTGCCGGAAAACGATCAAGAGCAACAGTTGAGTTTGCGTCCACCTCATCTATGGCTAGTAGTATATCTTCTTCACTAATGTCGATGTATTTCATCGTAACTGCCTCGCTGGTTATAGGTGAGGCGGCAAAGAAGTCCACTAGTTCGTTCACTTGTCTGTGTTCCAACGGGGTGGTAAAGACACTTTTGAACAGGTCATTCAGTACCTCACTGATCCTGATTTGTGAGGGAGCCATCCTTTTGGATACTAAGGTTTCTTTCGCGTAATGAAAAAAGGCCTTTGAGTTTGACTTTATGTTTTTTATAACCCAGGCTTCTTTGTCTGCTCTCTTCCTCACATAGAATTGTTGCAGGCTTTTTTCAATCTCCATCAGTGTTGTTTTCAGGCGGGACCTTTCGCTACTTTTGTGATGTTTGGTTGAGTCGATTTGCAACCTGTATGCCTTTGGATACTTTCTGTCCAAACATACACAGCTCTACTATGTTGTGATACGAGACTAATGTCGGCGTCACTTTCACATCATGAACGATGTCCATATTGTTCGTGAAGCAGAGATCCAAAATGTCATTCACCCTAGTTGGTCTGAGTACAACTTGCTCCATGAATAGGGTATTGGTGAGGTTGAACAGGGACTCCACCTGTGCTTGCTTGCAATGAGTCGTTCCTGAGAGCATGAGGCCTTCGGGCCATTTAACGTTGGGGAAGATGAAATCACTCATAATAAATACACTCGCATGGTGTTCCAGTTTCATGAGGATTTCTTTAATTCTTGTGAGGTAATCTTCAAACTTGCCTATGTGGTTTGGAGCATCCGGTGGGCAATACGTATTACATATTACTATATTGTGTTGTCTTATGTATACAATTAGAGTGTCACATACCGAATTTGAGTATGACAGTAATACCTGGAGTATGACGTCATCACGGATATATACAGCAACTCCACCATGGCTCTTTTCCCATCTGTCTGTTCGCAGTATGGCATATTTTGGTATATGTACATCTGCATCCTCTATATCAGGGCCGAGGTGAGTTTCCACGTGTGCTATGCATAGAGCTTGGTTGCATGTAGCAAGGTCTCTCAGGAAAGAAATTTTGCTTTTGTTATGATGCAACAGGCCCCCAATATTTAGTAAAAATATCGGCGTGACGACTATGCAGGCGTTAGGGGAGGCCATCCTGTGTCTGTTGACTGTGGTGGTCTTGCGTAGTGGTGGGCAAGGTTCCTTGTTTGTGCTTGGTTTAGCCAGGTCAGCTGCTGCACAGTCTTTTGCACCATGCACAAAAAAGACTCTTGCTCAGCTGCTGTTTTGCGCATTACCTATGAAAGGTGCACTTCTTTACTATATTTTTCCTTTGGAGACGACTGTTATCTTTCCTCGGGTAAGTGTTTCTCCTTAAGGCCCCTGTAGTTTTGGTGGGGTCTCGGGTGAGCAAACCGGCAATTTTTGCCGTTTTCCCGATGCCAACATTTGCCTTGCAGGTAAAATCTGAATGTCCTAGAGTGCCCTCCAAAGTTCTTCTCTTCTCTAGGGTTTTGGATTGCACTGGATCATCCATGAGATTTTCTGTCTTTTGTTTCGTGGGTTGAGGTTTCGGTTTTATATCATATTAGTATTAGGTCGAAAAGTTACATTTCCTGTAAACATGACAGCCGTTCTACAGAAGACTCCTACGAGCAGCTTCCGACTTTTTCTATCCAAATCGGTCTATCAGCATAATATTTAAATGCTATTATCTATAGCTTTACATATGTAATTCGAAATATACTATTCAAAAAAGAATTATTTAATTTTCTATCAGAAGTTTATAAAATTCTTGCATACATTCATACATAGAGTTTCCGTTTGCCAAATCCACTTTCGAGGGATTTGGCAAGTTGAAGTCTAGAGGAGAGGACATTTAGCCAAAATACGACCCAGTGGGATTGAAACTGGAAGCACGTGATTGGAGAGTAAATTCCTTGCCGCACAGCCACGCCTGCGATTATAAATATAATGCAAGCTCATCAGGATATTCATTACAAGAGAATTCATTGATTACAAACTCGGTTGTAATACACACACTTATATATTATTAATTTATATATCATTTGCATAACTTCATCACGTTACATTACACCATTTGGTGTTGCATGTAATTGTAATATTCTATATTTAAGAGTGAACTCCAGCGATAACATCTTAAACCCCCATATATATATGTGTGTGTGTGTATGTATATATGCATACATAAATTTGTGTGTACGTATGCATATGTTGGTAATAAACATGAACGCATTTATACATTTGTTCTTCGTTCCTGAAATATCACTCATTCTATTAGTCGTCAGATCCCGAAAAAGTACTACGGAAAATAAGAATGATTTGAAAATCATTGCAACCGGCTCTTCTTTTTAAAAAAGTTATATCTATTTCTTATCAATTGAAATCGCTCACATATCACTGTATCTCTCCTGTCAGTCGTTCTTCTTTTCTCTCTCTCTCTCTCTCTCTCTCTCTCTCTCTCTCTCTCTCTCTCTCTCTCTCTCTCTCTTGCTGCCTCTCATTGTATTCGTCTGTCTATTTCGTTGGCTTCTCTAGTTTTCTCTCTCCTGGAAAGAAAAAAAAAAGAACGATATCTTCGCTCCAACAATTCTGTATTTAAATGCTAGCCATCTGTCTGTTGAACACTAATTTTCCTCATGTGAATTTGTTCTGTTGTCTATCATAGACGTTTTTTTCATTTTTAATGCTTCTATTTTATAATATCTATTTTTTTATGCCCGAATCCTGTAGCAGTTTGCTGACATCTTGTTCAATCCATCAATTAGTCTTTTATTACGTTTGAATATGTATTTCTCTTCAAATATTTATTACTGCATTTTGCCAAATATTTTCAGTATGATCGATCTTGTGTATAAACATGCAAGTCTGTTTGTATTTGAGTGTATGTGTGTGTGTGTGTATGTGTGTGTGTAGGTGTGTGTGTGTATGCATGACTGGAAGTATGTATGTATTAGTCTATTTTCTATCTTCCTATAAATATATATATATATACTTACATACGTACATGCCTGTGCATACATACAGCGACGTAATATCTGTGTGTGTGTGTGTATGTACATCTAATATATACCTATGTATATCATATTTACTAATGCATACGTATTTAAAAATTGGCAAACATATAAATAGACATATCTATATCCATACATATATGTGTGTATTTGAAAAAGATATATTTGCTTGTATACACATATGTGTATACTTGTGTCTCGATTCATTTCACATACCATAATGGAATATTTCGTACAACTATACCATTTGAAAGCTAATGTATATATATATATATATATATATATATATATATATATATATATCAGTAAAGCCAGTCAACACGTCAGAGTGGCTGTTAAGTTTAATACTAGTTCAACCCCAGGCAGATTCTCGTCCAGCTCGTTATTGGTACGTCTCTATTGTTCGTAGGTGGAGCAAACCTCTACCATCCTCTATATATATCATGCTAATCTTCTCTATATATAAATGTTTTGTCTATCTGTCTCTGTATCCACGGCTCCACCAGATCAAATCATCAACTCAAACTTTACAAGGTAATAGTATTAGACCCCACGAGTATCAACATGTAATTTTTATTTTCATTTGCATTAAAACAATATAATATTTTCTCGAAAATAATCTTTCTGGGGTCATTTATAGTAAAGGACATTTTATACCACGACGACGATGACCACCACCACCACCACCACCACACATTTTGTATATGAGTGTGTATGTGTCTGAGTGTGTGTATGTTTGCGCATTCGTTAGGACATTTTATACCATGACGACGACACATTTTGTATTTGAGTGTATATGTATTTGTGAGTGTGTATGATGCAGAGAACTGGTCGTGAATTTAATTGTGCCCGACGATAATGTGGTTCCCAGTTCTGGACTAGTGATGGTGTTTTGGCGATTCGAGTAAGGTACTTCATATGACGTTACCCCCGTCACCTCAACAGTGAGGAGGTCAGACATTTTCTCCTCTGGATAGTTATATGAAGTTTCTGTCAGACATTTTCTGCTATGAGTAGTTATATGGAACTCAAGATCAATACAAATTTCGGCACAAGGACAGCAGTCTCGGGGGAAAGAAGGTAAGTAAGTAAGTCGATTGGTACTTATTTTATTGATTCCGAAAGAATGAAAGGGAAAATCGACTCGACGGGTTTTGAACTAGGAAAGTGAAAACGGACGAAATGCCGCGAAACAGTCTGTTCGGCATTCTTAACGATTTTGCCAGCTCGCTGCCTTCGTACAGTATGTAATATTAGCTTCCAATTTTGGCACAAGGCCAGCAGTTTTGTGGAAGGGGCCAAGTCGATTAAATCGACCCCAATGCTCAATTAGCACTTATTTTATCGACACCGAAAGGAAGAAAGGCAAAGTTTGCCTCGACGAAATTTCAATTGGGAACGTAATGATGGACGAAATGCTTCTAAGCATTTTGTCCAGTGCGGTGATGATTCTGTCAGCTCACCATCTTAATACAGTATGTAATATTAATGAATAATTAATCAAGGTCGCGAGCTGGCAGAAACGTTAGCACGCCGGGCAAAATGCTTAGCGGTATTTCGTCTGTCTTTACGTTCTGAGTTCAAATTCTGCCGAAGTTGACTTTCGGGGTCGATAAATTAAGTACCAGTCGCGTACTGGGACCGATCTAATCGACTAGATCCCTTCCCCCTACCCCAAAATTTCGGGCCTTGTGCCTTGAGTAGAAAAGAATATTAATTAATCAATCAATGAGAAAAATAAAATGAGCGACAAAATCGCACTCGTTAGCTAGCAACTGTTTCGGCTATACGAAACAGATATGGTAAATTAATTAATTAATATATTTACATTAATTAATTAATATATATATATTGACGTTATAAGAATTTGAAAGGTTTCGAGAGATCGTGAAATAATTTTTGTTTGGAATAAGATCTCGAAGCACATAATATTTATAGTATTTATGTACTTCGAGATACAATTCAAAACAAAATGTATGTGTGTTTGTGTGTGTGCGTTCGTGTATGTGTGTGTTTATGTATGTATGTATGTATGTATGTATGCATGCATGTCTGTCTCTATACGCTCGTTCATAGCGATAAAAAAAATTCATTATATAAATAAATTACTGATACCGTCAAAAGCGAAGTAATTTGCGTTTGTTTAAGTGCAATTTGCAAATTGCAGTATTGTTTCGGACCGATGACCTCGTCAGAATTGACTGTTTAGATAAATATGGTAGCATTTGTTCTATAGATGAAAAGGTATCAGCCGATAAAATTAAAGGAAATTCAAAAAGAGAAGGGCAGGGTTGAAGAAGAAGAAGAAGAAGAAGAAGAAGAAGAAGAAGAAGAAGAAGAAGAAGAAGAAGAAGAAGAAGAACTACAAAGGAATATAGGAGAGCAAGTGGAGTGGGAGTTTGAATGCACGTGGTGCTAGAATAATAACCGTTTTCCTATCAGAACCTTGAATAGAGGAGTTTGAAAATTCAAATTTTTAGCATAAACAGAATTAATGTAAATAAAGTGGCTTGTTGAATAGATAAGGGGGAAACCAGAGGTAATTATTCCGATAGAAATTTATTGAAATATTAAAGATGAATCGTTATAATTAATAACTGAGTGGTGTAAAGTTAATTAGGAGTTATTAATTATATTTATATAAAGGAATCAGAAATAGTGTCTGGATAATGAATAACACATAATTATAAAAGGTTTAATTTATAGCAATTTTAAAGGAAAAATTTTCAAAAGTATATTTGGTAAGTAAATAAATAAATAAATACATAAATATAGCGTTATTTGTTATAATGAGTGTGTAAGGTGCGCGTAAATCACCAGGAATAAGATAAAGGTAAAGATAAGGATAAAATGGATGAGAAGAATGGTAAGTCATTCCAGCAAATGGGATGCAATGATGTTGTAATGTTAATAAATTGATTCTCATCAAAGGCATGTGTAAAGAACGAAGACTCACAGCATACGACGTAAACTGCAGTGCGAAAATTTGATGTGCGTAAAATAAGACCGGCAAAAGATTTGAGTGGCAGATAGAAAAATAAAGTGACACGAATAGTGAATGAATCATTTGTATCTACACACACACACACACGTGTATATATTTTTATCTTCTTTTATCTTGTACTTGTTACAGTTTTGAGGCTGTGGCCAAGCTTGGGCACCACCATGAAGAACGAATCGATCGCAGTATATATATATATATATATATATATATATACACCAACACCGGTTTTCCAGCGGTGGCAGGGGAAAACACACACACATATATACATATATACACGCGCGTGCGCATACACACGCGCACATATATTTATAAATGAC
>NC_068986.1:28613938-28616814 GCF_001194135.2 Octopus bimaculoides | reverse complement strand
ACGGTCATAGGATCGCGGTTTCGATTCCCAGACCGGGCGTTGTGAGTGTTTATTGAGCGAAAATACCTAAAGCTCCACGAGGCTCCGGCCGGGGATGGTGGCGAACCCTGCTGTACTCTTTCACCACAACTTTTTGTTTCTGTTGTGCCTGTAATTCAAAGGGTCAGCCTTGTCACACTGTGTCATGCTGAATCTCCCCCGAGAACTACGTTAAGGGTACACGTGTCTGTGGAGTGCTCAGCCACTTGTACGTTAATTTCACGAGCAGGCTGTTCCGTTGATCTGATCAACTTGAACCCTCGACGTCGTAAGCGACGGAGTGCCAACAACAACAACAAATCAGAATATTGTATCCACTAAAATAGCATAACTTGGTGTAATCCACCATTTAACTCTACTCTGCAATGGACCAGCGTCCCGTTCAAGGAGAGGAATTTCGTCGATCACTTATACCCATAGAAAATGGGCAACCGGTCTTATGAGTCCTAGAGCTCGTGAAAAACATTTTAAATCTGCCATTTAGCTTAAACGTCAGTTCAAATATCACTTGATCCTTACTTAAATCGAATAAGCAAACATTTCTCATCATAACACAAATTTCTTATGAAAGGTAGCTAAAGCAGTTCAGATAATTTAGTTGCCTCTTTACCTACAACCATTATTGTTGTTGATGTTGTTGTATTTATCATTATTATTACGTTTAGTTTTATAGTGCTGAAAGGCTGAGATATAAAATTCTTGTGCTTAGAGGGCCAATACATTACTAGTCATATTTCCCAACTCTCAGTTGTTTCTCTTTAACACCAAAGAGAAGCGAGGCGTGTAGTTAGGCACGGAAACATGTAATACAGATTTAAACTCAAGGCATTACATTTCAGCCATTTTACTTGAGAAATGCAGCCTGTAAAAGCCTCACAAAACTACGCCTGCTTTTCATTTACAAGTAAATCATCAAGCAAGCAATGCATTCAGCGTCAACGCATTAAAGATATGCATTTCTCAACAACGAGATTGGATTAAAATTTAAATATCTATCAAAATGAACAGTTAAATGGTGGTAAGATAAGCACATTGTCGTATTTGAAATTTCATAGAGACGAAAACCTATTTAATTTCCAATAAATGTTGATCGTATCGCACTACAGGCTTTATTGAGAAACTATGAACATACATCTCTGGCTTTTTCCTTTTTATCTTTCTTTCTTTATCTTTTTCTCCTCTCACTTTCTCTCCCCTTTTCTCTCTGCTTACACACATGCACATATATGTATGTATATATCCACACACATACACATATGAATAAATGTATGTTTGTGCGTGTGTGTGTGGAGGCACGTGGTTTAGTGGTTAGGGTGTGATACTCATAATCGTAAGATTATGGTTTCGATTCTTGGATCAGGTGACATGAGCTATCCTACAACGGGAAGGTGCCCCGTCCAGGGTGGAATGGTGGAATATATACGCCGCATAATCTGGGAAACAGGCTTTATGTGCGTATGCCTGGGGAAGAATCTTTGATGATCATTCTTTATGTGTATCATGCGCGTTTCACGGACTACTATTTGACCAACACTGTCTTTAATAATTAGTTATTTTACATATCTATTCGTATGGAATGATTCTTGTTTTCCAATTCCTTGACATTTCAATCTCTTACTGAACAGATTGATCGAGCGGGAAGTTGGGGGAATGTTCACCCACCCTTGCACGAGTGAAAAGAATGGCCACTATAGTCTAAGCATGACGCCATCCTAGAAGCACCATAACAGCCTTCAGCCAATTGTTTAGTTCAGTCTTGGAGTTTTTCGCATTGGCATTGTCGTTAATGGTATGATCATATTTTTAAAAGCAACAGGTTCCTTTTTCTTCCATTGTTGGAATCCTAGAGCTCAGATTGCTGACGATGATATTAGTAAGCCGTCATTCCAGGATTGTCAGGCTCGAGGATTTTGTACAGCATACATATACATACATATATGTGACCATCTTTTGCAGTGATATCAGTATCTGCTTTGTCCCTTGCATTGACGATGTTGTGACCGTTATGTCACTTATGATGATCCTGTAGACTGGGTAACTTATGTTGTCATCGCTTTCAGGTCTTTCCGACTATTTTCTTCCGATCACACCCAGCAGTAGGTTCGTGGCTGGCACAAACAGAACAACGTCATTCTGTGGTGAAATTCCCTCCACTGAACATCATCCTCAGCGAATTCATGAGCAACATTACGAGTTCGATTGTTGTGGTTAGTATTTGGTAGTATTCCAGTACACTTAGAATTAGAGTGTGGAGCACACTTGTGTCATCCTTGGTGACAGCTAGCCATACTGCTAGATGTTAGTTCATTCTGTGTGTGTGTGTATGTGTGCGTGCCTGTATATATGTACACGTAAATAAACAAGTACGTATATACATGTATGTATGTATGTATGTATGTATGTAAGCATGTATGCATATATGTATGTATGTGTATGATGTACTAAAGTGAAGCTTCTATTTAATGTCAGTGATTTTGTATACAACGTCGCATAAAGGCAAAATATGTGTGTAGATTATATAAAGATATATAAATATCTTTCTGCACACACACACAAACACATATACATAAATATATATATGTGTGTGTGCGTGTGTGTATATATATTCATATAGATATATGCCTATGCACATATATCTATTTGTATAGAAATATAGTTATACACACATACACATTATATATATATACGCATATATATATGTATGTGTGCATGTGGTGCAATTTTGTATGTAATAATATATAAACAACTATAAGTGTATCTCTTTACAAGCAACATGTGTACCTGTGTATGACTTCTGCTGGATAGAAATATGTGTGTGTGTGTGTGTGTGTGTGTGT
>NC_068986.1:28612522-28613001 GCF_001194135.2 Octopus bimaculoides | reverse complement strand
GTACATGCGTATGTGTGTGTGTGTGTGTGTGTGCCTGTCAATTTGTCTTCATAAACATATATATATATATATATACGTTTGTGTCTGTATAATGTATGTATGTGCGTATGTGTACGATGTATACATGTGCGTGTGTTCATATGTATATATATATGTGCGTGTATGTGTGTATCGATACATATATACACACAATCATATGTACAGGTTTGTGTGAGTGTGTGTGTGTACATGTATATAATTTGCATTATAGACACATATATAGATATGTGTGTGTGTCTGTGTGTGTGTGTTTGTATATGATGCAAAGTAATCCTCTAAACATAATATTGATGTTGCTTTATAAACAAAATTGACAGAATATTGCACACATCCCAAACATACATTTGATAAAATCAAAACATACTTTTTACTTCACACACACACACATAATGTGCGTGTTTGTGTGTGTATGAATGTATATATATATATATGTCTGTATA
>NC_068986.1:28609390-28612424 GCF_001194135.2 Octopus bimaculoides | reverse complement strand
ATATATATATATATATATATATATATATATATATATATATATATATATACATACACACACACATATCTATACATATTTTGTATTGTAAAGTAATTTCAAGAGTAACAATATATTCTTAAGTAGAGATTCGGCACTAAAAGCACAGACGAAAATGATTACAAACATCGTTTAAACTGAGGCTCTAAACTTCACCCGACGGCTTATGCTACCCGTGATAAAAAGAAAATATCATTCTGAAGTATTTATACGAAACGGAAAAACGCTTCCTCAATACAAGTCGATACTGAATTGCTGAAATGCATTTGATGCCGAAATTCTCAAAATATGATAACATTTTGCCGGGGAGCAAAAATTCTGTTGAATAATCTTTGAAGTCATATAAGCACTTATCACAGTAAACCAGGTGTGATATCGTCCAAGAGACAAGATAAAACAGAAAAATACACAATGTACATTTGAAGGTAAAGATTAATCATGTAAGGTAAAGATTAATCATGCTGATGATTAATTATGAACGATTAATCATGTAAGGAATAAGAATACAATAGTATTGTTTCTAGTGAAATCATGTAGTTAAAAGGAATGCTGAAAAAAGGATAAGGTGTGGCTGTGTGGTAAGAAGCTTGCTTCCCAACCAGATGGTTCTGGGTTCAGTCTTACTGTGTGGTATCTTCGGCGAATGTTTTCTACTAAAGCCTTGTGAGTGGATTTGGTAGAATGAAACTAGAAGAAGCCCGTCGTATATATGAGTATATATATCTATGTTTGTGTGTCTTTGTGTCTGTGTTTCCCCCACCACGACCATCACCGCTTGACAACTGGTATTGGTGTGCTTATGTCCCCGTAACCTGGCGGTTCATCAAAAGTGACCGATAGAATAAATACAAGGCTCTAAAAAAAATAATAAGTCCAGAGGTCGATTTGTTCGACTAAAATCCTTGAAGGCGATGCTCCAGCATGGCTGCAAGCAAATGACTGAAACAAGTAAAAGAGAAGGAAAAAAACAGAATAACCTTTATTATTATACATTCGTGTGTGCGTGTGTTTGAGTACTTGTATGTGTATATGTGTTTGTATGGGGTTTTCACGCATATTTTGAATCAAGAAGAGATACTATTAACATGGGACGTTTTGGCATAGCCATCTTGTCGAGGTTTATCTGGCGTTACTGATTCGACGCTGATTTATTTGATATCAGACGTTTTAATGTTTCCCTCTCTCCCTTTCTTTCCCCTGTCTCTTCACATCTCTCTCTCTCTCTCTCTCTCTCTCTCTCTCTCTCTCTCTCTCTCCCACCCTTTCTGTCACACTCCTCACACTCCATTTCCGTATGCATGCATTTAATTTCTTTGCGCACGCGTGTGTTTGTCGCCAGCGCTAACGCGTACTTCGCCAAGACACGTTGGTTTGTCCCCTCAGCAGTGCCAGTTCGTCAACGTCTAAACAGCTTCACCCATTCCTCTCATTCGGTTGTTGTTGGCACTCCGTCGATTACGTCGTCGAGGGTTCCAGTTGATCCGATCAACGGAACAGCCTGCTCGTGAAATTAACGTGCAAGTGGCTGAGCACTCCACAGACACGTGTACCCTTAACGTAGTTAAGGGGAAATTCAGCATGACGCAGTGTACCTAGGCTGACCCTTAGAATTACAGGCACAGCAGAAACAGGGAGTAAGAGTGAGAGAAAGTTGTGGTGAAAGAGTACAGAAGGGCTCGCTACCATCCCTTGCCGGAGCCTTGTGGAACTTTAGGTGTTTTCGCTCAATAAACACTCACAACGCCCGGTCTGGGAATTGAAATCGCGATTCTATGACCGCGAGTCCGCTGCCATAACCACCGGGACATTGCGCCTCCACACACAGATCTATAGTATTCGGCTAAAAAGCTTGAGAGATCAACTTGGTGTGGATTTGTTTGTTTTCAAGAAACAACAAAGCATCTTCTGAAATTCCAGATGAACCTACGTCACAACACGAAACGCGAGAGATGGGGGAGCAACATCGAACAAGCAAATGCTAAGAAAAGCGTAGCAACAACAATAGCAGTGCTCCAGCATGACCACAGCTCACAGGCTGCAACAGGTAAAAGAATAAAACGCCCGGTCAGGAAATCGAAACCGCAATCCTATGACCGCGAGTCCGCTGCCCTAACCACTGGGCTATTGCGCCTCCACGAACATGATAAAAATTTAAATGCTAAAATTAAGAGCATAATCAAGCAAAGATTTGAGCTTTACATTTCTTCCAAAAATGTGACTTCTCAATAATCCTACTGAAACTTATCGTACATAGTATGTTTAAAGAATTCAAATACCAACATACATGCATATTTGCATCCGTATATATATATCTTTTAAGTGTAAGTGCATTAAGTAATATATTTGAGTAAAACGTTTTAGAAATCACAATGGTATCGTAAAACACAGATTGAATACAGCTTACGGTTTGCTATTAATTTTATGGAATATACTATGTAATACTAATATTTAGTTGTCCATATAAAACAAAGGTATTTCTCTGAGTATTAAAATTTGATGTAAAAGTGAAGTACACAACATATATTAAACCTTAATTTTAGTATCCGTCTATGAAATTAGCTCGGTAAACACAGATAATTCTGAAGAGAAACATGAAATGTAACAAATTTAGTACTAATCTATATAATTGAATACATTTAGCTGTATCAATATGTAAGACAGTATTTCGGTATTTCAGATGTATTTAATTAATGAATACACTTGCAGATATATTTAGCTGTGTGTGAATAGAATGCAGGAATACGGAGATTGAGAACGCCATACGGAAAATATGTCATAACTAAACATAAACTTACACGCAGAAAAATATATTATGCATACACATAGAGGCGCAGAAGTGGCTGTGTGGTAAGATGCTTACTTCCCAACCACATGGCACCGGGTTCAGTCGCACTGCGTGACAGCTTCGGCAAGTGTTTTCTACTATATTCTCGGGTCGGACATAGCCTTGTCAGTGGATTTGGTAGACGGAAACTGAAAGAAGCTTGTCGTATATATA
>NC_068986.1:28603563-28606910 GCF_001194135.2 Octopus bimaculoides | reverse complement strand
GCCCACTTTCTTTTTTTCCCCATTTTTTAGGGAGTCTCCACCTCCTCGACTGCCTCCATCTCTCCGTCCGGAGGAGGAGGGGGAGCTCTTCCTCAACCAGGACCCCACTCTGGTCCTAGGGACAGTTGTTTTTAATGTGGCCTGGTTCCAGGTACAGGTGACACTTGGGGGGGGGGTCCCTCACTGGGTACTTGCAGCCGGCCATTTTCAAAAAAATCTGCAAAGACCAGGTTATTAACTGATTGGGTCCACAGGATCAAAACAGCTTTTGACCCAACCCAATCAGCCGTCGGCAATATTTTAGCATTAAGCAGCTTGGATCCGCTGCCACCCAGACCCCGACGGATAGTGTCTTCTATCTACTCGGGTTCTATCCCAGGTGGCAATCCGCAGACCCAAGCTCTTGTCAACTTCTTCCCACAATACGTGGGAAGAAACAAAATCTCTTTGCTATTGATGAATTTAAAAAGAGTCGTTGCTCTTGTCTATAACATCAGCAAGCAAACTGTTTGCTGATCTGTGATGATATTTGTCAACGATAATAAATCGTTATATGCACGGTGAACAACGAGAATCAAAACCATGAATTCCATATGTATATTCCTAATACGCTCGAGTAGATTCGAACACGAAATCGCTAATTGCTGTTGCATTTCGTCATAGGAACACAACTTCTTTACGACGAATGTGTGTTCATAACACTCGATTCTTTAGCGCAAGGATATTTATATAGACTAACTGTGGTAAAAGAGAAAAATAGAAAAGACATCGTTATGCTTCTGGAAATTAACTTCCTTGGGAATTTGAATATCACATCCCAAGGCCAGTGAAGTAGAAACTCTTTAAGGCTAGCTATTTCAACGCTTTCAACTTCTATTCTCTGATTATTGGTTTACGCCTATGTCTTTAATTATTGCTAAACCTTACGTTTAGGCAATTTACTTTATCAAATGTTTAAGAAATAACATTAAGAAGCTTGGGTTAATGATTATGAAGAAAACACTTAGAAATTTTGAAACTTTAATGTATTATAGTAATATGAAAATATGAAAGATATTAAAAGAGGGCCGCTGCTTGTTTCTTATAGACAGGTAATTACATTTCTATCGCTCACGTTCTGCCTTTTGTTTTCTCTATCTCTTTCAGCGTCATTTTACCATCTCTCGTTCTTTAATGAATCAATCTGCTTATTTCCTGCTAAAAGCATTGATTTACTGTCAATGAATTATAACGCTTCACTTCATTTATTGTCTCGACAATAGCGAGGGAATGATTGTTGCCAGTTAAAAAATTAAAACATGAAAAAGAAAGTATATCCAATGGATATCCTTCTGGCGCTAAAATAATTACAGTTTAAAACAAGATATCATGACTTTACACTTTGGGTGTGAGTCAGTTGCCATACATTAGAATAAACAACTATTTGTAACGCTTTTACCATTAGTGCTCAATGTTTTCTCATAGTAAGAACATTCAAAGAGCGGTCAGCTTAACATAGATGGTATGGACTGAATAATGGTAGGTACATGGAGTAAGGTGATGAATTTCATCAGAAATTTAGCTGTCCTTTCAACGCGTTTTCTCAACACTACTCCCTTACACCTCAAACCTTGCTATCCACATTTATTGTTCACTGCAATTACTTCCTCATTAATTAGCTGATTCACTCCTTTTTTTTTATACCCACCGATCATTACTTGATCGCTTTATATCGAAGGACCATTGTCCGAAACGTCAGATTTGTTCACTCTTCGCATCTATAAACGCTTTTGTATTAGAAGCTCTAGAGACGTATCCTACAGATGTTTGCAATCTAAAGTATATACTACGCCTTGGATCTTGAAGCGGTAAGTTGCAGATATTTAAGATTTCTGTTAGAATTTAGATAATCCAACCAACTTATAGTCAATCTTCATTATAGACAGAGTACAGGAGCTAGAATATGACATTAAAAGTAACCATTTTATTGAAATCCGCCATCATATTGATTCCGCCTGCTGCGAAAGTTCTACCATAATAAGAGTTTTGATAAAACCACTATATATAAAGTTTTGCGATAGAACTATCACTAATTCTTTAGCATACATACACACACACATATATACATACATACACACATATATATACATACATACACACATATATATATACATACACAAACACACACACATATATACATACACACATACACACACACACACATATGTATATGTATATATATATATATATATATATATATATATATATATATATATATATATATGACGGGCTTCTTTCAGTTTCCGTCTACTTAATCCACTCACAAGGCTTTGGTCGGCCCGAGGCTATAACAGAAGGCACTTGCCCAACTGTCAAGGAGTGGGACTGAACCCGGAACCTTGGCGAATATTATGGAGTAAGAATTCGGCACAGTGAGGTTAACTTATCGAGCCTGGTTTGTTTCCTAGTTGAAGAGGATTCACTTCCGTTACACCAAAAAGAATGGTACGCATGCTCATTCTCCTTTATATATAACCATTGCTTTTTGGAACTAACAAGTAAAGCCACAACGTTGCCGCTCGACATACTGGAATTAGAAGCTAAACCTCTGTCAAATTTTCACCCCACCGTCTTAAAAATAGATGAATTGGGTTGACAAAGCTACACTATCTTTTGTTCAAATAAGAGATCAATATTTTATTTATCGATTTATGCTGGAAATTTGATCTCAGTGAAACGCTTTCGTTCATTAGCATCCCTGTGACTGGATTCTTGTACAGAAATACTTTAATATGCTAATGCTCTAAGAGAAATGTTAACGCCTCAACTCCTCATCACCTCAATTCCCGCCCATATTTCTATCGCTTCATTATGCTTAATTAAGAAACTATTATACTTTGAAATCGATTCCATGCAATGAATTTCATTCTAAAATTATTACCACCCGTCCAAACAATCTGTCTTTGGTGAAATTTACATTTAGATTGCTGGTAATTAAAGGGAAAGAAAAATTTGTAGCTGTATTAATATGCATATTAATGGTAAAACATCACTTTACGGGCAGATCCAATAGAGAATATCGGTTTGGTATTTCTTGAAATCTGCATATTCACGCTAACATGGCCACGAATAGGAAAGATGGTGGCTGTGGCGATGGTGCATACGATGTTGTCAGGATTTTAGTAGTGTACGAAAGAGTTGTGTGTTTGATGTTGTTGTTGTTGCTGTTGGTGGTGGTGGTCAAGGAGGTTGTCGTTACAGTAGTAGTGGTAATATCATATAAGAGAAGCCCAAAAAAGACTAACACAGATATATATATATATATATATATATATATATATAGAGAGAGAGAGAGAGAGAGAGAGAGA
>NC_068986.1:28599256-28602876 GCF_001194135.2 Octopus bimaculoides | reverse complement strand
CAATGCACGAATTCTAAGCTCCTGAGTCATGCATATAATTTTACACCCTAATATACATATGTGGAGGCGCAATGGCTTATCGGTATTTTGTTTGCCGTTGCGTTCTGAGTTCAAATTCCTCCGAGGTCGACTTTGCCTTTCATCCTTTCGGGGGCGATAAATTAAGTACCAGTTGCGTACTAAGATCGGTCTAATCGACTGGCCCCCTCCCCCAAAATTTCGGTCGTTGTGCCTAGAGTAGAAAAGAAGAAAAGAAGCCCAAAGTGCCATGCAGTGGGACTGAACCCAGAACCATGTGACTGGGAAGCAAGCTTCTTATTAACACGAAATATATTTTTATCGCAGTGTTTCGGGTTCTTTGTTGTTTAACTGTTTTCTTTCAACGGTTGTGAAATTTGAATAGATATTACCTCTTTTCAGACATATGATATTAAAGAACCAAGCAGAAATAAAACGAACGAATTTAAAGCGTTTGAGAATCGAAATCCGAACGCATTGCCAAGCCAAATGGACTGAAAAAGCTAACAACTCCTACACAGTAATCGTACATCTTTTTCTCATTGATAGCCTGTCAATTCTTCTCATGTAAGCACCACCCGCCTCGTTTCTTCCAAGTCCGGCATGCGAAATTGCTATACTCTTGACTGTCAATATCTACTTTCTTTCTTCAAACAGGATATCAGACAGAAATCACGAGAACTGACTGCTCAACACTTCTGAGGAAATGACAGCGTCTATCTTCTCAGAGAATAAAATAGAATAAAACTAAAAATAAAACTAAACTAATCTTCAAAGAGACCAAAGCTGGTTGGGTTCTTATCGAAGCTGTTCTTTGCGATCGACCACAAGCGGTAATAAGCAGAAATGCTTAACGGTCTTCAAGTAGGATCTTATTTCCCTTTTTATACGAAACGTACGAAGTTGTTAGGGATACGCCACCCCCATGTCATCGATTTATTTCCTGGCTTTAGAACGCTTTTTTGTTACACCACACACACACACACACACACACTTATGTATGTATTTACATGTGTATATGTGTGTCTCTGTGTGTGCATTTATATATAGATATATGTGTGTGTGTGTGTGTGTGTGTGTATCCATTCATATATATGTATTTATGCATGTATATACATACATATCTATTATGTATATACATATATATACTATATACACATATATACTATATATACATATTTATTACATATACAGATATATATAGTATAAATATATTTATTATATATATAGATAGAGAGAAAGACAGACAAACAGACACAGAGAGAGGGACATACATACATATGTACGTATATATGAATATCTCTAACAGTACCTTGTTTAATTTGGTCTCTGTATAAAACATTTTCCTCCATGTCATGCATCTCTTACATTCGCAAACCATTAACATTTATTTGTTTATTTATTTCAACTCAACAAATAATATATTTATAATGGTTGCCAAGAGCCGTACTGCAAGAGGTAGTAGGGTCGAGTCGAGTGGAGGACGCAGCCTGATTTCGAATAATAACTGGTTGGCATGCGTTCGCTTCCAATGCATTTGTGTTGCTCGTGCCGCAAGGAATAATATGACGGCATAATTTCTTGTGTGCTTCCTCATTTAAAGTGTATGACCTTTATACCTAGTCGAAAAATAATTCATATTGGAATCAAATTTTGATACAAGGAAAGCAAGTTCCGGGAATGAGATAAGTCAATTACATTAACTCCAATGGTCACCTGGTACTTACTTTATTGACCTCGAAAGGATGAAAAGGAAAGATGACCACGGCGTAATTTGAACTCAGAACGCTAAGCATTTTGCCTGGCGTACTAACTAAATTGGGTTAAAAACCTCAGCACGAAAGACAATTATATAAAACAAAGAATTTATAACCATAATGTAGCTTATATGCATTATGCTTGTTCCAGAGACGATGTTCAATTGCGTTCAAAGGATTATATCCATGGAGACCAAAGAATTATTTCGTGATAAGGAAAAGAGGTATTGAAATGGTTTAAATCAGCATTTTACCAGTAAGATTTTGAAAACAAAATATTCTCATTAGGAAGAAAGCGCAAGAAAGGAAACTTGTGCCGTAGAAAACATAAATAATCAAGTCAAAAGAGTGTACATCATTTTGTTATGACATGACGGAGTTTCCACTCTGTCACATGCACTTAAGCCAGGCACCAGTTGCAAGGTACCTATGTTCTTGTCCCTTTCCAATCAGTCTTGGAGGCCCTGTAAAGGGTTACGGGGATTAGCTTCTCTCTTGACTAAATGATAAAATGAGAGGAGCTATTACTTCAATCCAGTCAGTTAACCATTTTCTTTAAAAAGAGCAGAAAAAAATCGGACTTTGCGGGCAGGAATGGATCCTCACACAATTTTTACTGATGAGAATTCTGCTACTGTTCTACATCTGATTGTCTGTTTTTCATTGCTTCTGTCGTATCGGTGGTGGTGGTAGTAGTAGTAATAGTAGTAGTAGTAGTAGTAGTAGTAGTAGTAGTAGTAGTAGTAGTATGTTATTAATGTTGTTGATACTCGTATTGAGGTTGTGATTGCTGTTATCACTGCAAATGTTGCTGTTTTCTGTTGTTGTTGAAGATGTTTCAATTGTTTATCGTTACTGCGTTTCAATTTCTTTGACTGGTGTTTAAAATATTACTGTTATTGTTATTGTTGTCGTCATTGGCGGCGGTGGCGGCGATGGTGGCCGCGATGGTGATGACGATGGTTCCTGCTGTTGTTGTTTTTGTTGTTGTTGTTATTGTATTTGTTGTAGTATGTTGTATGATTTTTTCTTCTTCTCGTGCTATTTCTCTTTTGCTTGTAGCCAGTATATGTTTTGAGAAGACAAAAAACAAAAAAACAAAAAAGATGAGGGGAATGAAAAAAAGACAAAAGACAAAACAACAAAAAACAAAGATGGCGACGTCGTTATTTCGCTTCGTATTATTACTATTAGAATTATTATCATTATTACTATTACTATTATTAATATTATTATTATTATTACTATTATTATTATTACTACTACTACTACTACTACTACTACTACTACAACTACTGTTGTTGTTGTTGTTGTTGTTATTTTATCGCCAGCCTCACACCCACTAATTCCATTGCTCTCCTTAATGTGAATCAAGAAACGATGACTGCAGGCTGTGTTTGATTAAATCGATGTCTAGTTGTAAATTACACAACAATGTAATCAGAACCTGACAATCAGAGTCAATAAAACAACCGAGTTATAGTCCCCCCTTATCTCTCACTCTCTCTCTCTCTCTCTCTCTCTCTCTCTCTCTCTCTCTCTCTCTCTCTCTCTCTTTCTCTGTTGTTCCCTCTTTGTTTCTTTTTTGCTCTTTATCTCACTCACATCTCACTCACTCGTTCATTCCCTCTCTGACTCCTTCTCTCTCTCTCTCCCTCTCTCTCTCTCTCTAATCATCCCTTTCCATCGTTCTTACATTCTCGCAATTTATCTTTGTTTTCGATATCTTATATACATACATGTTTGTGTGTGTATGTGCGCCTGTATACATATACATATATAAACACAAACACACACACACACATATATATATGCATAAATATGCATATACAGGAATATATATAT
>NC_068986.1:28597584-28599156 GCF_001194135.2 Octopus bimaculoides | reverse complement strand
ATATATATACATGTATGTATGTACGTATGTATGCATGTATGTATTATGTATGTATCTATGTATATATCTATGTATGTATGCATATGCATATGTATAGATATAATTTGTATGTTTACACGCATTAAAATTTCTCTACAAATGTAAACATTCATGCATGTATGTATATATATATATATATATATATATATATATATATATATGTGTGTGTGTGTGTGTGTGTGTGTGTATATATAATGAAAAATATACATTGTGTACAGGACATCACCAATCTGTGAAATACGTAAACACACGAGAGAAAAGTGCAGGACAATATACCAGAAGAAGATAACTCCTCATCAGTTGTCGGACTGTTTATTACTTTTGTTTCATGCTTTTAACGACAATATAGGGAAACTTCATAAGACAGCAGCATCCAGAAATTTTAAAAGAAAATTAGAGCTTCGAACGAACAAACAACGACAGAGTGGACGTACAAAGTAAACAATTGACGAAGGCCAAGACGAATTGTAATGGTTAATGCCTGCGTGAAATTTTTTCAAGAAAATAGAATAATTAGAAGAGAAGAAAATACCAGAATAGAATGATTAGAAGAGAAGGAAATGGTAGAAGAAAAATGTCGTAAGCCGAGAAAAATGACATCCATACCGGTAAACGTCTAGTCCAGAAAAGGAAGGGGCAATAGAAATAGCCTGTAGTCACGTGTGAGTAACAGAAGCATAGAGGAAGGGGGACAAGAGAAAGGATGAGGGAAATTTTAAAAAAGAAGTGAGGGGAAGGGAGTAAGAACGACAGATAGTAGGGAGTGGAAGAAGGGAGGATAGGGGGAAGCTAAGACGGTTATAGTGGAATAGAGAGAAAGAAAGAAAACAGTGTGTAGTCGCACAAATTATAAATGCTTTCGATCTAGTTTGGATTCTTTGCCATCAAATTTGATTGCAAAGAATTCAAATTTGATGGCAAAGAATTCAAATTTGATGGCAAAGAATCCAAACTAAATCGAAAACATCTATATATATAATAGTAAGAACTTACTATGGTCAGGGCTGCGTGACGTTCGATTATACATAAATAAAATGAAAATTACACATTGTGTTGAAGACATCACCGACGAGTGAAATGTACGTAAACACACGAGTGATAAGTACAGTACAAAATACCAAAGGAAAATAATTCCTCATCAGTTGTCGGACTGATTATTACTCCCTATTTCGTGCTTTTAACGATAATAATAGATGTGGACCAAGGTATGATTCATCTAGAATAATATCTGTGGATAAGATCAGTGGCGTGGAGAGGGGATGTTGGTATGCATGGGCGACGGCTGGTTTTTCCATACACAACATTGCCTGGACTTGTGCATCGAAGGGGAACTTTCTGGGGGCAATCGCATGATGATTCCTGACTATAGGGGATCTTTACCTTATAACCTATATATATATATATATATATATATATATATATCAAACAATAAGCAACACGGATTTCAAAAGTGATTGCAGTACGCACGTTTCATGCTACTTCAATTTATTTAAGTAATGTGAGCATTACCTTAAATGCAATATGAAGAGCAAT
>NC_068986.1:28593865-28595146 GCF_001194135.2 Octopus bimaculoides | reverse complement strand
GCGTGGAGACGCAATGGCCCAGTGGTTAGGGCAGCGGACTCGCGGTCATAGGATCGCGGTTTCGATTCCCAGACCGGGCGTTGTGAGTGTTTATTGAGCGAAAACACCTAAAGCTCCACGAGGCTCCGGCAGGGGATGGTGGCGAACCACAACTTTCTCTCACTCTTACTTCCTGTTTCTGTTGTGCCTGTAATTCAAAGGGTCAGCCTTGTCACACTGTGTCACGCTGAATATCCCCGAGAACTACGTTAAGGGTACATGTGTCTGTGGAGTGCTCAGCCACTTGCACGTTAATTTCACGAGCAGGCTGTTCCGTTGATCGGATCAACTGGAACCCTCGACTTCGTAAGCGACAGAGTGCCAAGAGGAGAAGAAGACCTCCAAAAGTATCTGACCTTTTCCCCGGACTATTTGTCAGTCATTCAGTTTCCAGCCGGCAGTAGATATTCTGCAGTTATTTATCACAATGCTCTATTATATTCCGAATCGATATTAGTCAGAAGAGTTTAAGTTCCATCCTAAGAATTTCGACAGCAAAGATTCTAATGAATATGATACAAGACATAGTAAGAGCTAATTCGGTACAGAAAATAAATGCACGACAGGGCCTTTGATAATATACAGATCGACGCTAGAATTTCTTGTTGGGTATCGAGATTATTAAATGACAGAAAGATGGCGCTTCGAACCCTCTAAATGTTTAGCGAGTACTTAATTCTCATCCGCACCTTACTTCATATCAACCGAAGATTGCTGACATTTCTTTACACGATATTAACTATGATATGCACTGGCTGAGAACATCATTGTTAATTTAAAAACATTTGCATACAAACACATGCATATATACTGTCATGCATTCATACCCAACGCATATATTTTTGCTTTTATCTGTGGGTTTGTTTTGTGCATATCTTTAACTAGGTACATTTATCTACCAATCCATCTCTCTATCTGCCTATCTATCTGTCCGTCAGTCTGTTTTTCGGCCCACTGATATATATATATATGTGCGTATGAACGTGCATGTGTGAGTACGTATATATAAATATATAAACATGCATATATAGATATATATATATACATATATCATATACATGCATACATGCATACATACATATATATGTATATACGTATGTATGCATATGTGTTTGTGCGTGTATTTATATATACATACATATGTATGTGTATATTTATATATATATTTATTTATATCTGTATATAAGTATATATATATGTATGTGTTTGTGTGTAATATATATATATATATATATATATATA
>NC_068986.1:28591002-28593335 GCF_001194135.2 Octopus bimaculoides | reverse complement strand
ATATATATATATATATATATATATATATATATATATATATATACACACACTTTGTCTGCCTCTTCCACTCACTTTTTCTCACCATGCTGGCACTATACGACCTGGCTTCCATATCATCCACGTTGTACGTTGTATACTATCAAAATATTAAATGCATTCTAAGATCTTACACTCAGAGAAAGAACCCACTCGGTTACATAACAGAAAGAAAAAAAAAGAAACACATATATACTCACCATCATTCAACTTTACGAATTACTTATGAAAACCTATCTACACTTGAAGTATAGAAACTGAATTATTGTTATTCACACTGGCTTCTTACGAATATCAGCATAGCAGCATTTCTGGTGCTTTCTCCTTATTCAAGGGGTGCATCTAAAAACAATACATTTCATCTATTCTTTGTAACACAGTTTTGTTGTTACTGTTGTTATGCTTTGCAGTACGGTTATTATTATTGTTGTTATTATTATTAATACCTCTTTTGAATCACGGTAACTTTTTTCTTTTTTTTCAACTTTGGTGCGAACACCGTTAGTAAAATTTAATCTATCGATATGAGATTTGAAAGCGGTAACTGTAATCTGAGTTTATAATAAACAATTCTTTCTGCAATAGGCACAAGGCCTGAAATTTGGGAGAGGGTTAAGTCGATCACATCGACCCAAGTACTTCACTGGTACTTAATTTATCGACCCCGAAAGGAAGAAAGGCAAGGTCGACCTCGGCAGAATTTGAACTCAGAGCGTAGCTGCAGACGAAATACCGCTAAGCATTTCGCCGGCGTGCTAACGCTTCTGCCAGCTCGCCGCCTCAGCTTAGAAAAGATAATAGACATTATTTATTTACCCCCACCATCACCATCACCACCACAAGATGTCTTATAGTGTCCTAATGATACATACACAGATAGAATACACACACACATATATATATATATACATGCATATATGGCTGCGTGCCTAAGAATTTATTTTTGCAACCACGTGGTTTTCGGTTCAGTCCCACTTTGCGACATCGTAGACAAATAGCTTCTAGTATAACGCAGGGCTGACCAGTGTCTTGTGAATGAATTTGGTGAGATAGAAACTGAATGGAAGTCAATCGTATATATATACATACATTCATAACACACGAACTTACTTCGTCCCTACTTTCAAGTTCGTGCCTCACAGCGTTCATACACATAATTTTTCCCGTCTGGCCGTATAGCCTTTTCTGTTTGTTTTCCTGTCTTGTTTTTTGTTCGCCACTACATTCCTCCATGGCAAGGTTTAATTTGTGTATACAAATTTAAGCTGCGGTCCATGAGAAGAGCCGTTTTAGCGATGCGTCCTGCCCAGCTCTTCGAAACGCCGGTGTTAAAACGGGGGTAGCTGATGAAGAAGAATGTTCTCTATGTGGCTTGTGTGTTTTCTCGTCTACGTTTTGTTTGCAATGTCCTGTACCCAGATATGCACCTATACATACAGGTGGATGTCGGTATGCACATACCTGTACGTATATATGCATATACTCATTTACTATTTGTTTATATATATATATATATATATGGTGGACTCTCCCGTTGAAAACTACGAATGAGCATTCAGTTATTGCCAAACGACCTGCACAAATGATTCGTTTATAGTGATCAAATGCTCATGCCACCCATTAGCTCACCCTCTCCATCAAATCGAGGTACTCTGAACAAGTACACTGTGTGCCATGCGTCAGGTGTCAAAGTGATCGCAAGGCAACATGAGATGAACTGTTTTGCTCAAGAACACAACGCACCACCTGGTCTAGGAATTGAAACTACGATCTTGCGATCGTGAGTCCAATACCCTAGCGACTAGGCCATACGTTCGGCAACGTTCGGCAGCTTTCGAAAATTTCACTTATAAACGTCTTTGTCTACCTCTGTCTATTCATTGAGCAGCCTAGTTATGTCCTTCTGCCTTTCCTTTCTTTTGTATACATACACACATACATATGTATATGCATGCATACATACATACATACATACATTTGTATGTGTATGTTTGTATATATCTATATTGAGCCATAGTGGAGCCGCAATGGCCCAGTGGTTAGGGCAGCGGACTCGCGGTCATAGGATCGCGGTTTCGATTCCCAGACCGGGCGTTGTGAGTGTTTATTGAGCGAAAACACCTAAAAGCTCCACGAGGCTCCGGCAGAGGATGGTGGCGAACCCTGCTGTACTCTTCCACGACAACTTTCTCTCACTCTTACTTCCTGTTTCTGTTGTGCTTGTAATTCAAAGGGTCAGCCTTGTCACACTGTGTCATGCTGAATCTCCCCCGAGAACTACGTTAAGGGTATACGTG
>NC_068986.1:28589358-28589968 GCF_001194135.2 Octopus bimaculoides | reverse complement strand
AGATAGATAGATAGATAGATAGATAGATAGATAGATAGATAGATAGATAGATAGATAGATAGATAGATAGATAGACAGATAGATATAGAGAGAGACAGGAGGAGAGAGAGCAAGTGCGTGTCTGATGAGTGATGAATGGCTTTAGGGATGAATGGACGGATCGATGGATGGTAGCGCCATACTCATCACATTATCTATTTATTAATATTAATTTGACTATCTGTCTCTCCTCCTTATCCTCCTCTTCTTTTTTCCGCTGTCTCCTATTTCTCTCTCTACACACACTTATTATTATGCGTGTTCGTGTGTGGATGTGTATGTGTGTGTGAGAGAGAAAGAGAAAGAGAGAAAGTATGCAGATATGTGTGCGCGTATGTGTGCGAGCGGCGTGTTGTTTGCGTGTATCTGTCTTTGTTCGTGTGTTGCATGACTTGCCTGGATCACTCGCAAGAATTTCAGTTTTGCTAGACTCAAATATTTGTGATCTATATATGAATATAAGCATAGGTATCTGTAATTATACACACATATATATACATACATACATACATACATATATATATATATATATATGTATATATGTATGTGCGTGTGTGTATGCGAGTGCATT
>NC_068986.1:28584834-28588851 GCF_001194135.2 Octopus bimaculoides | reverse complement strand
TATATATATATATATATATATGTATATATGTATGTGCGTGTGTGTATGCGAGTGCATTTATGTTTGTGTTTGTATGTGTTTGTAAGATGTGTGTATTGAGCGATCTCTCATTGAATAGAGTCCTGAACAAGTGTAATTCGTAGCTGGAAAAGCTTATATGAAACACGCTATAATCAGGTTCAGCTAAAGTGCAATGAAATCTTGCGCACCAACATACCACCACTGCCCCCTATTCATTGCTACTACTACAACCACTAACTCTGCCACCATAACGTTTATTTACTACTACAACAACCGCCACCAATTACTAACACCACCAACACCACTATGAGCGCAAATATTTTACAGCTACCACCAGTACAAACACCAGCACAGACACCTCCAAAGCCTCGGTCACTACCATGATGATCGTCGCTACCACCACAGCCATCTCCAAAGTCTAGACCACTGCCATAATCGACTGGCCCTCTCTCTCAAAATTTCGGGCGTTGTGCCGAGAGTAGAAAAGAATATTACCACTACAACCACCTCCAAAGCCTAGGCCACTGCCATGATGGTGGCCACTACCACCACAACCATTACATCTAGTACAGTCATCATCTTCACCACGGTCATCTCCAATGCCTCGACCACTATCATGAGGATGGCTACTACCACTGCAACTAGTACCACCAGCACAACCATCATCACCACCACCACTACACCACCACGGTCATCGCTACCACCAACACAAGCACAAGAAGCAACATCGTTACCTGCACCAATAAATCCACCAGCAGTTCAATTACCATCACCACTACCACTAACGCAGTCACTGCTACCATCACTACTACGACCACCATTATCACTACTACTTCTACAAGCATCTCTATCAGCACCACTACCGCCCCCACCAATCCCTACTAGCACTACTACCATGACCCCTAATACTGCCACAGTTCCAATCACCACTACTTCCATTACCATCGAGGAGACCCCCTTCGGTCATGAATGACCATGGGATTGCACCAAGAAAGCTACCCTCCGAGGCACAAGTCCGGGCAAGGTTGTTTGTGGAAGACCAGCAACCGCTCATGCATACCAGCCTCTTCTCGTCACAGGTGCCGACACAGCTTGGCACCTGTGACGTCACAACTCATTTCTACAGCTGAGTGAACTGGAGCAACGTGAAATAAAGTATCTTGCTCAAGAACACAACGCGCAGCCCGGTCCGGAAATCGAACTCACAACCCAAAGATGGAGCCTTGTATCTTTGTTGGAAACCGGCTTCCTCCTAAGCGGAAGATTTATAATAATTAAAAAATTGAAGAGACCTACATACAGGGTGTCCACAAAGTCTAGGTACATGGGGATTAAGACATGTTTTAAGAAATTATCATTTCTTATATTTAATTGTTTATGTTATGATTTTATTTACTCCACGTACTCACATGTGGATTAAGACATACTTTAAGAAATTATTATTTCTTATATCTAATTGTTTATGTTAAGATTTTATTTACTCCATGTACCCAGTCTTTGTGGACACCCTGTACATTCTGAAGTCAACTATTACGACGCACGCCTTTAGTTTTTATTCTTTCACTGTTGTAATATGTAACAGCAAAATATAATGATTATTTCATACAAACTATCCACCCTCCCTTTGCCAAAATATACATGCTTAGTGAAAATAAAGCAGTAATGAGGTTACTGTTACAGTAATGGCCAACACTAGCTCTGCTCTAACGACTACAGTTACAACACCAACATCAACACAGGGAAAAATAATCAAAGCAGAACACGGCCAAATACAACAATCATAATAGCAATAACAACGACAACAAGAATATCTGCCAATAAATGATTTCAGTTCTCTTTCCTTTAAGCCTTTTGCTCTATCTGTTATTTACTTGTTTCTTATGAACCATCGATGTTATTATCCGACGCCATTTTAAAACTTGTCTTCAATGGAAGGTTTTATCACAGAAATCTTCGCATGATTATGTTCTTTAGTGCCTAAGTGTAGTTATTGAAATGCTGAAAGGGTCTGTCCGGAGAGATAAGAAATTTCCCAGTTTGAAAAATACTATTTAGCAATATCTTATGATGTGGCTGCTTTTGGCCAGTCTTGGATTTATCTTTCTCTTTGCAATTTTTCAAACCATTATGATAGTGACGGAGTAATAGTGTAAGATAAGTGTGTACACACGCACACATGCACACACACACACACAGATACACATACACACATACACACTCACATGTACATACACACATATATATGTATATACATTCACACGAGGGCGTTCACCGCTCATTCACTCACCTACAGCTACAACCACACACATAATATGCACACAGGTACAAATATATATATATAAATTGGTATATATATATATATATATATATATATATATATATATATATATATATATACCAATTTATAACATATGTACATGAATATATACATATACTTGTGTGTATACGCGTGTATGGGAATAAATGTACATGATTGTGTGTGTGAATATGTATCTTATGTGTTTGTGTGTGTAGACACAGAATTCACGAATTTTACGCTACCTTTTCTATTTCTGTCTTATAAGAATTGTATGTAAATTATATGTAAATTACACCTTCTTATTGCTAATTGTGTGTACATATATATTTGTGTGTGTGTTTGTGTGTGTTTGTGTGTGTGCATGCACGCGCATGTGTGTGTATATGTGTGTGTTTGTGTATAAGTGAACTTTTGGTTAGTTAAAATGTGTGCGGCAAATTTCAACAGCTAAAGGCAAATTCACTACAGTTGCCGTAAAGAAAACTTCTCTCTCATGGTAAAAGAAGGTGTAAAAACACCATATGAGTCCAGTGCTGCCACCTATCACATTCCCAGTCATCGGTGCTTCTAGCTTCTTAGCTGTTACCAATGGGAAAAAGCGAAGTGAGGCAAATCTGGACCGACTTCATTGACTGATTTGCGCCAGTAGACCACGAAGGGCGTGAAAATTACAGCAGTATCTGCGGCAATCAGTGTTTAGGCATAAGTGAATCTGAGGTCAGTCAATATAACCTATAGTTAATATAAAGAGTAATTTTGATTTAAAATTTTAGCACAAGGTCAAATTTCGGAGCATTGGGTAAGTCGATTACATCGACCCCAGTGTTCAAATAGTACTTATTCTGCCGACTCCGAAACTATGGAAGGCAAAGTGGATTTCAGCGTAAATTGAGCTCAATACCTATTTCGTTATTGCCCACAAGGGGCTAAACATAGAGGGAACAAACAAGAACAGACGAACGGATTAAGTCGATTACATCGACCCCAGTGCGTAACTGGTACTTAATTTATCGACCCCGAAAGGATGAAAGGCAAAGTCGACCTCGGCGGAATTTGAACTCAGAACGTAACGGCAGACGAAATACCGCTAAGCTTTTCGTCCGGCGTGCTAACGATTCTGTCAGCTCCCCGCCTTAATTGAGGTCAATACCGCTAAGCTTTTTGCCTGGCGTTCTAACGATTCTACCTATTTGCCGCCTTCATATTTAGAACAATATAAATATATACGACTGATGAATGGTAGGGTATGTATGTATGTGTGTATGTGTGTGTATGGGTGTGTGTGTGTGTGTGTGTGTGTGCGTGTGTGTGTGTGTGTGTGTATCTATATACATATATACCTGCACTTCTAGCAACGTCATTTACTGCATCTCCTGCTCTTTCTGCCCTTCTCTGTACATCAGTCAAATGGGACGCCGCTTGGTTGACCGGTTCGCGGAGCACCTCCGAGACATCAGACTCGGCAGTGACACCCCGGTCTCGCGCCATTCCCGCTGTTTACGGTGTGTGTTTACGTCCCCGTAACTTAGCGGTTCCACAAAAGATACGGATAGAATAAGTACTAGGCTTACAAAGAATAAGTCCTGGGGTCGATTTGATTCGACCACAGGCGGTGCTCCAGCATGGCCGCAGTCAAATGACTGAAACAAATAAAAGAATACAATCGTATATGTTCATATATACTTCAACACAAACTT
>NC_068986.1:28579365-28584702 GCF_001194135.2 Octopus bimaculoides | reverse complement strand
CATATATATATATATATATATATATATATATATACACACACACACATACATAGACATATATATATGTATACGTGTATGCAACACACATAACATCTATGAGAATGTGTGTGTGTGTGTGTGTGTGTGTGTGTGTGTGTGTGTCTGTATCTGTGTGTGTCTGTGGCTGTGTGTATCTGTGTGCGTCCGTGCGTGTGTATTTGTGTTCTTTAGGGGCAAGCATTTTGTATATGTTTTACATCTAGGAATTAGGATATCGTGTGCGTTTGAATTATTCTACTTAGCCCCTCTTTCATGAAGGTGCAGTGCGTATACGAACGAATTCTAATACGCTTATGGTTATATCTAGCTAAATGTAGATATTTCTCTGTTTTTGCGCGACAGTAGAGGTAATGGTGTAGTTAATTGACTTAAATATACACATTTACAAGGCTATCTCCGAGGTTATCATAAGAGTTTATGAGAGAATATGTCCGTAACGTGTCATTACGACAAGTTTTGGAACAGACAGGAAAAAGTGTTTGAAATTTTCGACACTAGAAATACATGTTGCCAGTGTATTAGTTAGTACTTCCCATTTGGAAATATATCATTCTACTTTGTTATAGGGGTGATATACTTCGATTCAGTTTCAATCCTTGGTCGTAGCTAACTATCTAATTTCTTTGATGTCGTTAATGTCCTTGTAAAATTGTGAACGTAACAATACCCTATTTGTTGTTTAGCGATCGATTGCAATATTCGTCCTGTTAACGACTATCTCTCGTGAAGATATATTTGTGGAGTCTATGAGAGAGAACAATGTTTTGTTGCTATCTGAATTGACACAGCGTCTGTGTGTTTTAGGTAAATTAGATGTTGTGATGTTGATCCTTCTACCAATGGTGTCGTCGTCGAAACTGAAGTGATATGTCACGAAATTATCTATTAAAGCATTGGGTGTTTCGTTTCTGGGCTGTTCAACTGTTGGAGGAACCTATCATTTATTGATTGAAATTTGTTTTTAACATGTTTTGGCATCCTTATTTTTATTTCCGTTGTATTTGAGGAGGATCATTGCTGAGATCGAGAATAGTGACAAAAGGACTCGCTTGAACCTAGCTGAGTGATTAATTGAACGAATGAATAATCAAGCAATCAATTAGTATAGCTAATTGGTTAAATTGTTAACTAATTGATAAATGACAAATAGAGAAGTGAAATAGAACCAGTGCGTGAGTTTATTACTGGCATAATGACCCACCCTGGATGCAACAAAGCATGTTTCAACACAGGAATTCACACCAAGAATGTTGCAGATTAGATACAAAAATGAAATATTTTTTTATTTTGTAATGAAAATCACGCTGCAAGGCATGCCATTGTAGTTAGAATCACTATTAAAAAAAAAAAGAGCATGCATATAGAAATATGACCTACGCCAGATCGACTAACAAGGAAAGCTAATTGGTGATAACCTTCGAAATATAGTAACTGACAAAACCTTGAGGACCTGGAAAGATTCCCTGAACTTATTTGTCACCAGGGTGAGGATAAAGAACGCATTGTGATATAATTTTATAAAACTGTGGTGACATACATGACGTGAGAAATTTCTACCCGACTTCGAAAGTCAAAATTATTTTCTTATCCTACTACCATTAGTCTTGCTAGAACAACAACAACAGAAGCAGCAGCAACAGCTGCAGCAGTAGTAGCAGCAGCAACATTACCAGCGGGAATAAAAACAGTAGTAACAACCTGACCAAAGAGCAGTAATAGTTGTAAAATGGATCAGATGCACTAGCACTACCATTTCAACCTCAGTATCCTTGTGGACATATAATCCTTGAAGTCCCGAAAACGTCCATCCATCAAAGGTCAAGGAGGAGAGATGAAACAGACCTACATCAAGCAACCATCTTGCACCACCATACCCACCGCTACCAACAACAGCATACATAGCTACCACTATCGCCACCACCATCACCACTTCACATCGCTACCACCACGACAACCACCACCACCATCACAACCTCCATAACCATGACCCATGACCACTGCTACCACCCATCAACAATATCAACCACCATCATCACCACCACCACCATCAAGATCGACCCTAATGATTAACTGGTACTTATTTAATCGTCCCCGAAATGTTGGAAGATAAAGCCGACCACGGCGGTATTCGAACTCAGAACATAGAACTGGAAGAAATGCCACTAAGCATTTGATCCGGCGTGCTAATGATTCTGCCAACTATTGTCTTAATGGCTTCAAATTCTGGCACAATGCTAGTAATTTTAGAGGATGGTGTAAGTCGATTACAGCAACCCCAGTGTTTAAGGGGTACTTATTCTGTTGACCCCGAAAGTATTAAAGGCAAAGTCAACCTGGGTAGAATTTGAACCCAGAACGTTATGTGCCGGAAAAAATGCCACTAAACATTTTGTCCGACTCATTAACCATTCCACAAGCTCGCCACCTTCCACAAAGCCATAAAGTTAGGAGGATGGGGGCCAGTCGATTACATCGACCCCAGTGCTCCACTGGTACTTATTTTATCGACCCCGAAAGGACGAAAAGCAAAGTCGACCTCGGCAAAATTTTGAATTCAGAATGTAAAGACGGACGAAATGCCGCTAAGCATTTTGTCCGGTATGTCAACGATTTTCCACTGTTATAATAATGAAGAAAAGGATACATCAAATAATTTAATCCTCGGGGAGCATCGCTGACCATAGATTAACTTGACCAGAGCTAATTTGCCCCTGACCAAAAAGAATGCAATTTTTTCAAAGTAAGAGATTTGTAGTTCAAATTCTGATAAAACGATTCAGTTTCTAACAACCTGGTTAATATTGAGTTTATAAATATATCATATATTTTATGCACGTATGTGTATATATATTTGTGTTTGGATTTGTGAAGCTGTATATATTTACTTGTGAGTATATGTGTGTATATGCGTGTGTGAGTATACGTGTGTGTATGCGTGCGTGTGCGTTTGCTGATGTAAGAATGAAGAAAGTATGTCTATACTTAAAGGTATGTAAAAGTGTTCATATATGTGTAACCACGAAGAAATATCTCAGTACTTATAGATATGTGGAAGAGTGTACGTAGCTATGTGTGTACGTATGTATGTATGCATGTATGTATGTATGTATCTGTGTGTGTTTGTGTATGTGTAACCCTGAAGAAAATCTATGTGTTTGTATTTAGAGATGTGTGTGAGAGTATGTAAAGTATATGAAATATGTTCGTCTCTATCTGTAACCATGTACGTGTGCGTACGGCAGAACTTGTGTGCAGCTGTTCTCTACCCTCTACCTTATAAAGTCGCCATGATAAATTCTACTGCAAGTTGCAAATGCCAGTGATATAAAAGTTCAATGTTTGAGTTTCAATAGACGTAGATTTCGTGTAGTGTTGGTGGAAATCAGCTAATTAAGTCTGAAAGCTATTTACTGTCTGTGTTCGACAAATGTGAATCTATCAATCTTTCTTCCGCTCTCATGCCTACTTCTTCTCTTCAACCAATTGCCAGTAACTAATAAAGGACTTTTTCAATTGCTTTACACATCGTATGCTCAGTTTTCAAACCTGGTCGCTTTAAAGATCTTCTAAAAACGTCTCCCTTGTGAATAACGGTAGACATCAATTCCTATACTCAACCACAGCAAATAAATGCACCACTAACAACATAGAAGTCAACGACACTAGCGACATCAGTGTTGTCGACAGCACACTCTTACATACACATACATACACGTACTTAGGTGTGTGTGAACATAAAAGCGTGTATGTATATATCTATATATTCGTATGTATGTATATACCCACACTCACAAATATACACGCACACACACGCAGATATACGCTAATACTGGCAAATATACCTATCAAAACAGAAAGAAATTATTTTGCGTTTAGCAGTCATCAGAATCTTATTTTATAGACGTGTCGTAAGTCTTTCTTTCATTAAGATCTCCTTACGATAAATATTAGTTTCAAATCTTGGCACAAGGCCTGGAATTTTGGGGAAGAGTATTAGTCGATTACATTGACCCCAGTGTTCAACTGGTACTAAATTTATCGATCTATGAAAGGATAAAAAGCGAAGTCGACCTCGGCGGAATTTGAACCTAGAACTTACAGACAGACGAAATGCCGATAAGCATTTTTCCCAGCGTGCTAACGATTCTGCCAGCTCGTAGCCTTCATTACGATAAATATTAATGACATTGTTCTTGTTTTGTTTTTTTTTTGTCACTGACCATGTGACTAATTCTAGTACCTTAACCGTAAAATCCGACAGAAAACGGCGCCAGTTTGAATGCACTGGTACATTACATATGATGTTGATGTTGTTTAAATATGAAATAAGAATAAAGAACATATCAGAACCAAATACAGCGAAGCATTTCATTCCACACTCTACATTTTCTGTCAATTGTTCATTAAATTCTTTTTTGTCTAAATTCTCCATGTATTTTTAGGAAATGTCACCTCTTTAACGTCTTAACTATAGACGTCGACCTATAACAGAACATTATTAGCATCAGTCTCATTAGATTGAGAAGGTCTGCGAAGGCCACGAACTCTACTCCTTTTCTAGATCAAGCTAATAAGAAATCATAGTCTTTTATCTATCTTAACTTGTTGAGTATATTAATAAAGACGGTTTTTGTTGTTTTGCTTTTTCCAGAAAAGTATTGAAGTTGCCAGCAAATTATTACACTGAAGTAAGTTGCCAGCAAATTATTACACTGTAGTAAGTTGCCAGCAACTTATTACAATCGAAGCTTCTTCCATGTTCAAGGCTGAAAATCGCAGACCATAGTTCCTTATATATATATCTATTTATGTGTGTGTATATGTGTGTTTTATTCATGTCGAATCATGTACAAAAACAATTTAGCAGTAATCTTTTAACGAGAGTACATATTTATTAATATTTACAAGATGAAGGCTGATGCTTCGTCTTCTTTGCCGTAATGACATTGTCTGAAGAGAATGAGCAAAGTGAGGCTTCGAAATCACTTTGAGAATTTTCCTTGTAAGACTTAGTATATATCTCTGTTTGTGTCGTGAGGCTACGTACGTATATACGCTCATATGTAATCCTTTGAAACATATGTAGGAATAAAGTATGCAATTATAACATGCGTTTTCTCCATTCCTTAAATTCTTAAATATACTCGAATACCCAAAATTTCAAGGAGTTCCTGCCTTAAAAACAGGAACTAAACCACAGTTATTTTGTGTTCTTTGCTACATTGGTTTCTATTAACCCATTTATTCTATCAGAAGAATTTTTATTCATTAAGATAGAAGAAATACACATAATTATAT
>NC_068986.1:28578186-28579345 GCF_001194135.2 Octopus bimaculoides | reverse complement strand
TGTGTGTGTGTGTGTGTGTATATATATATATATATATACATATTTATCAAATGCCTGTACAGATGGAAAGAGAAGAAAAATGGACAGTGAAGTTACGACCATTCAAGAACAGAATATAAATACATAAACTTTTGTGTGCGTGCAGTTACATGCTTAAGTGTGTGTGCGAGTGCTTATGCTCATGTGCTTGTGTGCGTGCGTGTGTGTATATATGTGTGTGTGCATGTGTGCGTCTATCTGTGTGTGTGTGTCTGTGTGTATGCATGTGTGTGTGTGAATTTTTGTGTGAGAGACTTAGGGTGTGTGTGTGAGCAAGTGCTTTCAGCGTTATGTGTGCGAACGTGTTTGCGCATGCACAATATTAACTTCATTGAATTTGAAAAAGTAGCTGGATGCACCATCTATTTGCACAAAAGCATATTATCATGTGGTCAGAAAGAGCTGCTTGCATTCAGTCTGCTCTCATTGATTCTAAAGTGGATACTTTCCAATAACAGGAAACGCTGAAGATTATCAGATCTTACTAAAGGCTAAACGGCCTTCGATACGTACATATCAGTGTGTGTCTACGATACGCACATATCAGTTTGTGTCTACGATACGTACTTATCAGTGTGTGTCTACGAATGTGTGTGCGTTAGTGCGTGTGTTTATATGCATTCCTGTCAGTGTGTGTGTGTTTGTGTCTGTGTGTAACTAAATATATATATAGTTATACTAAGAGAGAGACACACATACCAATATCTCTCTCTCTCTCTCTCTCTCTATATATATATATATATATACATATATACATATATACATATATGTGGTATATTTTGTACATATCTGCGTGTATATAGATACATATTTATGTACATACACACACACATATATAGTGAGAGAGAGAGAGAGAGAGAGAGAGAAATATAAATATATATATATATATGTATACGTATACATGCATGTACATATTCAATGAGTTGGTGAAGGATAAATAATATATATATATATATATTTATATATATATATATATACATATACACACATATAAACACACATATATTTAACATTAGGCTAATAGAGTCAATGACAGTCCATTGTTTGAAATTTGTGTATGAGTGTGTGCGCATGCGTCGGATTGTTTCTGTCCTTGCATATTTGTGCGTTCATGGTTCAT
>NC_068986.1:28576948-28577652 GCF_001194135.2 Octopus bimaculoides | reverse complement strand
ATATATATATATATATATATATATATATATATATATATAAAAATATATACGTATACATACAAAGTTACAATGTATGTATATATGTATACATACACACATACACATATACACACATGCATATATATATTCTTTTATTCGTTTCAGTCATTTAACTGCGGCCATGCTGGATCACCGTCTTTAGTCGAACAAATCGACCTCAGGACTTATTCTTTGTAAACATAGTACTTATTCTATCGGTCTCCTTTGCTGAACTATTAAATAGAGAGGAGGGAGAACGAGAGAGAGACAAACAGACAGACAGACACAGATAGTGATCGAGAATTATAGTGATGCCAATTATCAATATATTCACCGAGGGAAAGAGAGAGAGGGAAGGTGGAGATGTATATACATATACATCTGTATATATATATGCATTATATATATATACATACACACACCCATACACGTGTCACACATTTACATACATGCATAAATACATACATATTCTTTTATTTGTTTCCGTCATTTGCGGTCAAGTTGGAGCACCGCCTTTAGTCGAGCAAATCGACCTCAGGACTTATTCTTTGCAAGCCTAGTACTTATTCTATCGGGCTCTTTTGCCGAACCGCTAAGATACAGGGAGGTAAACACACCAGTATCGGTTGCCAAGCGATATTGGAAGGACAAACACAGACACAAACAGACACACACACACACACACA
>NC_068986.1:28572915-28575353 GCF_001194135.2 Octopus bimaculoides | reverse complement strand
ATATATATATATATATATATATATATATATACATATACATATATACACACATACACACTCACATAAACTGATATAATTGCTTATATATATACATCAGTACATACATATGTATGTATTTATATTTGCATATACCTCTATACAAATATAAATACACATATACATACTACGTATGTTTAAGGGCACGTATAATGCGCGGGGGAATCTATCTATTAATGTGTTTATATATATATATATATATATATATATATACGTGTGTGTGTGCGTGAGTGTGTGTCTGAATATAATTACCCGTACATGTGCATACACACAGATGTATATACATACCTACATATATATATATATGCGTATTATTTCTTATAAAATCCTGAATCCTCAAAACTGAATAAGGAATAAGGAATAAGAAATGGAGACTTGTTGACGTCGGAAACGAAAACAGAAATGATTCCCTCTGGGGATTATAAAACAAAATGCGATACTTTCCCCATTTTCCAAGCGAGCCACCTCACCGACCTCCAAACCTAAACAGCGTTCACCTTTGATAGCGATCGGGTACAGTCTTCTATTACATAAATCACAGAACGTTCCCGGTCCACCACCGAGTGATGGATTAGATTTCAGTGTGCTAAATTAATCGCTAATGGCCTTGCTACCACAATAATATATAAAGACTGCATACGGAGAAAGTGCTGGCAGTTTGTCAATGAGTGGGTTTATAGATTCTGAAATATTAAATATCCAATACTGTATTTTCTATGACGATAGCTTACCAAAATATATCTTTTATCAGAAAATGGATATATACAGTAAAAATAACAATAATAAAGAGTTATTATCATTACTATTATTATTATTCGATAGTCTAATAATAATAATAATAATAATAATAATAATAATAATAATAATAATAATAATAATCGACATATTTGCTTGAACTTTTGAACAAGCGAAGGCCAATACGTCGAATATAGCCAATGAAATAGGATTGTGTCATAAAATATGTATGTTTTCCTATATGCATTGTTTGTATGTATGTAGGTTACGTCTGCTTTTTATTCTTTGTATTTCTTTTTCCTATAAATAAGTCTGATATGTAACTAAAAAAACAAAGTAGTATCATAAATGGACTTTTAGACAACAATGAATAGTAACGTATTGAAAAATCTTCCTTATTTTTATTGATTAGCTTACAAAATAAATTTGCAGATTATGTATTAAATGGCCTTATTATTTGTCTGAAAAAGGCAGCGGACTGACAGAATCGAAAGAGTCAGACTGAATGTCTTGCAGTGTGTGCCCCGAGTCATTATGCTCTGTGTTCAATTGCTACCAAGGTCGACTTTGCTGTTCATCCTCTCGATTTCAATAAAGTCGATTGAGTTGACCATCTAAAAGTTCCTCATCTAAAATTGCTGGCTCTGTGCCAAAATTTGAAAACATATTTCTCCATAACAAGTGAAGGGCTGACAAAATCGCCAGTGTTGAACAAACTGTTTTACCGTATTTATTCTCAGTTTTCACGATTTGAGTTCAAATTCCGCCGACGACATCTTTGCCGGGGTCAATAAAATGAAATACCAGTCAGTCTTAATTTCTTTCTGTCGAAATTACTGAACTTGTGCCAAAATCGAAAACAGTTATTTCTCTCAAAATTTTCAGCTTTCCCAGGATAATACTTAAATATCTACTAACATCTCATCTAGACAGAGAAGGGTAAGTTTCTAAGCAGTTGTCCATAAATGATTTTTTTCTCGGTAATTTCAAATGGAATGCTCACATCTGCTCGGCAGCTGATAATCACAACAGTATATGTGCGTACATGAGTATATGTGTGTATTATATATTGGTTTGATTTTTAACTTTCGCACCAATACAGAAACACCAAGTCGCCGATTCCACAAATTGTACTTTAATTGGATTTTAACCTAGGGCAACAATGTGTTGAAGGAAATACGCGTATGTACACAAGTATGTCCATACGTATATATGAATATGTATGCATATATGTATGTAAGTATGCACGCAAGTACGGCATTATGTTTGTGAATATGTATGTTTTGAATTTACTATGTACATATGGTGGAAGCGCAATGGCCCAGTGATTAGGGCAGTGGACTCGCGATTGGAGGATCGCAGTTTCGATTCTCAGACCGGGCGTTGTGTGTGTTTATTGAGAAAAAACACCTAAAGCTCCACGAGGCTCCGGCAGGGGTGATGGTGACCCCTGTTGTACTCCTTCGCTCCAACTTTCTCTCACTCTTTCTTCCTGTTTCTTGAGTAATGCTGCGATGGACTGGCGTCCCGTCCAGCTAGGGGACATAGGCCATGAAAACCGGGAAACCGGCCCTATGCTCCACAAGGGGCTAAAAGAAACAACAACAATGTACATTGAGGTGTGTTTGTGTCAGTGTAGTGTGCGTGCGTGGAATGTGTATACATTC
>NC_068986.1:28570578-28572905 GCF_001194135.2 Octopus bimaculoides | reverse complement strand
TTCATATACATATGTGTGTGCGTGTGTGTGTGTGTGTGTGTGTGTGTGTGTGTGTTATTATTATTATTAGTAGTAGTAGTACCAATATTTCTAAATCTCTCAAAGGGAGACATTAAGCAACAGTTCTTTAAAGTAAATGCTATTTGCCATCATATTGTGGCTGTCCTGAAAGGGACGATATTACTGCTGTTTTAGCCCAAAGAAACATCGTTTCTAGCTGACTATACGACACACTATCTATGTCCTTAAATTTTCGAACAGGGAGCGCAGCACTCACCATCCAGCGCAAAACAAAATCTCTGGGCTAGTTTCTGAGTTATTACTCTTCATCAACACAGAGTAGCTGCTTGACTAGATGGCGTTGCTGAATTCAACGTTCGAACATATAGTTTGAAGGTGATAAAAGCATAAACATATAAAACTAAGTGAATAAAATAACATTGCAAAATTCCGGTTTCTTTTGGGTACCCCTCGTATATCTCTATATACATACACGTACACACGTATACACATATAAACACACGCGTACGTATATATATGAATGTATAAGTATATAAATATACACACACACATATATCTACAAACAGATATAGATAAATATGTATATAACACAATTGCTTCTGAGTGCGTATATACACATACATATGTAAGTATGCACCTCTGCGTTCTTCTACCATACAATTGGCCGTATCAACACGTTATTCGTTCATTGTTTTATATTATTCATTGCGGAAATAATTAAATCTCTTCAGCTAAATAAATACCCTTAATCTCTGATACTTTGATCTGGAAAGGATTAACTAACATCTTAGAAATAAGGAAAGATTAAACAAAAGGAAATTCATTAATCCCTTTATATACTCCCGCCGGTCTGCGTTTTGTAAAGCCAAAATCTCGTACAATATTTAATGCGTTGTGTTACATGATAATCTGGATTAATCTGGCGTTGCTTATCTTTGCTGTTTGGTAGCTGTCTTAATTTTGTTACTGCTTTCTTTCTCCTTTTTTTTTTTTTTTGGTTTTGTTTTGCAGGGCTTCTTCCGGAAAGTAAAGTGAAATAAATGTTCTCCCAGCATTAATGAGTATTTTTGCTTTTTAGTTAAGTTTATTAGAAAACGCTACAGTTTGTGCTGCTTCTCTTGCAAAAATATTTCCTTTTCATAAAATTCACAATCATTAATTAAATACTTAAGTGTGCTTTAAAATTTCCTAGTATTTTCCTTCCTTTAAGACATTGAGCTTGCAGAACACTTAAGCTCACCAAGGCGGTTAGCACGCCGGGCAAAATGCTTAGCGGTTTTTTCATTTTACGCGTTGTTTATAAATATAGTCGGATATCCAGAATTTCTTGGATAAAATGTAGATACGTATGGTTAAACACCTTTCTCTGTTTGACTTTTTACTGTTCTTAGGTCTTGGATACCTATGTTTTATTCTTCGTATAACATTCCTCATTAAGACTTAGTACAAATACACTTTGACTATGCATTTTTTCTTTCAATTCTTCCAATTTTGACAACCTCTTGTAGGATTCATTACCATTGTGTAAATTCTTTCTAAGAAGTTAAATGGATGGCAGACTGTGGAAAAAAGAATCTGGGGGTTTATAGTAAATATATCTTCCTGTCTTTTTGCCGGTTTTCACCAAAAAAATATCTAAGAATGGCAGTTCCTTCTGGTTGAAATTCATTGTTAATAAGATTTTTAGATTTCATAAGTATATTAAATGATCCTATTCTAAAATAAAATAGTCACCAAAATATATTTGCAGTTGCCTTCCAAAAATATGCGAAATGTATTTCCTAACTTGTAGAAATTCATCATGCATTTGCTTCTCAGGCTAAACCATCCCTAAATTGGTATAAGTGGAGACAACTGAGTGGCCATTGCAGTCCTTGATAATTGTGGGCAGTCAGAAAATGGAATGATTGCTTTATCATAGGAATATCACTCCGGCGCCGACTTAGCTTTCAATATAGCTTTTTTCAATATTGTTTTTATCTATTTATCTCTCTATACATACATACATACATACATACATACATACATACATACATACACACACATACATACATACATACATACATACATACATACATACACACACATACATACATACATACATACATACATACATACATATGCATACATACATACATACATATATACATACACACATACATACACACATACATACACACATACATACACAGATAGATAGATAGATAGATAGATAGATAGATAGATAGATAGATAGACAGATAGATAGATAGATAGATAGATAGATAGATAGATAGATAGACAGACAGAGAGACAGACAGACAGAC
>NC_068986.1:28569577-28570416 GCF_001194135.2 Octopus bimaculoides | reverse complement strand
AGATAGATAGATAGATAGATAGATAGATAGATAGATAGACAGATAGATAGATAGATAGATAGATAGATAGATAGATAGATAGATAGATAGACAGACAGACAGACAGACAGACAGACAGACAGGCAGATAGATACATACATACATACATACATACATACATACATACATACATGCATACATACATACGTACATGAATACATTTCTCTGTGGATGACTTAAAACTTTATGCAAAGAATATGCAGGAGATGAAAAAGAGCCTTGACCTAGTTACAACATTCTCAAAGGATGTAGTGTCGGAGTTTGGTCAGGATAAATGTTGTTATATGGTTGTGAAAAGGGAGAAAACTATAAACCAGATTAGTAACATCTCCATCAATGATTTGACTGTTTCCCCTGTGTCTGACGAAGAATGTTACAGGTGGATAAAAATATATCTGACAATGGCACCTGTAACAAAACATGCGTCACTAAAGAATATTACAACCGAATAAAGAAAATTTTGACTTCAGAACTCTCTACATTCAATAAAACAGTGGCCCACAATGTGTTTGCAGTGTCAGTACTCATACCAACATTTGGGCTGCTTGATTGGACGCTTGATATGATCCGAGCCATTGATGTGAAAACCCCAAAAATACTAACAAGCACACATAATTTCCACATAAACAGTAACGTAGACCGCCACTTACTAAAACGAGAACAAAGCGAAAGAGGCTTAACATCGATCCAAAATGTCTTTGAATGTCGCATCATATCCCTTCGGCAACATCTTTTAACCACCAAATGTCGAAGTGCATCCCTTGACCAAGTTTGCATACATGAGGCTGATAACATCATAA
>NC_068986.1:28567392-28568769 GCF_001194135.2 Octopus bimaculoides | reverse complement strand
TGTGTGTGTGTGTGTGTGTGTGTGTGTGTGTGTGTGTGTGTGTGTGTGTGTGTGTAAGGATATATACACATATATGTAACATACGTGACATATATGTATATATACAAATATATACATATATATATATACATAAGCAATTATACATGTATATACATATATGTATATGTATGGATACATACATGCATACATACGTATGTATACATGCATGCATACATACATATACATGTTGTGCATGCCTATGTATATGTTGCAACATGTGAATTTTCTTAAAGTGGGCTGCATCTATGAAAAACTGAATGTTACTATATGATAATAATGCATTTGTTCGCAAAAACCACAGACGTTTCTACTCAGAACCATATAGTGTTCAATCGTAATTAGCACTCAAAGTATAAATGCGAGCGCCAACAAAATCACAGATATCCCTAGATTGGCATTCTACAACAAACCTACGCATATAAACATACACACATATAAACGTAGATATGTGTGATATAAAGATATGGAAATGCATAACAACTGAAAAGGAATACGCAGTCGTCTAACAAAGAAATGGCATTGTAGTGTCGTTTTGGTCTATTCTTCGTCGCGTATAAACCGTAGTTGTCACTCGCAAGCGAATATAACCCAGGAGCTGTCGTTATGTTATGTGCTTTTGTTGTCAAGAGCCCAAGAGCCGATTTTAAGACCCTTTCGATCTTCCTAGCCTTTCGTCCAGCGGTACATGAAGAGCATGATAGATGGAGGAAGAGAACGTTGTACCAGTAAAAGTGAGCGTGGCTCCTTACAACTGGCTACAGTCAGATAGTCCCTTCGCTCCTCTCATGCTTAACCTAGTGGCAGAACGAGCTTTTAACAGCAGTAGGGAAATATCGTTCTGTAAGCACCCTGACGCGTGCTCACTACAGCTTACTGAACAAGAGCAACGTGAAATGAAGTGTCTTGCTCAAGAACATAATGTGCCGCTAGGTGTGCATATGAGACTTATGGCCATAGGTTCGTTATTCGGATGCTTTAATCACTAACCCAGGTACCTTCAGAGCATACGCACACGCAGTCGCATACATATTTGTTAACATGTGCACGTGTGTGTATGTATTATGTATGTATGTACTTCCGGTCTCTTCAGAAATGCAACCGCACGTGGATTGTTGGCGATTTTCCCTTATTTTTTCTTCTTTCCCTTCGGACTTTTTATCTTTCCGACGAAGAGCTATGCTCGAAACCTTAACATCTCTCTCTTTTCATCATGCGGCAAATTAATATGCTTCTTGTGCACGTCCTCACCTTTTTTATTTTTTTCATTTTTCTCTGTTTATTTATTGTTTGGTCTTTGAATTGGCTATAGATATATATATATATATATATATATATATA
>NC_068986.1:28566872-28567226 GCF_001194135.2 Octopus bimaculoides | reverse complement strand
AGTAAAGATTATATACCGACATGATGTGGCAATCCTGATAAGGACGAATGACACCATAGTCGTTCTCCATTATCATCTTTGTCGCTGTCCACATCCTCCTCCTCATCTTCATCATCATCATCATCATCATCATCACCATCATCATCATCATCATCACCATCATCATCATCATCATCATCATGTTAATCATCATCGTTATCCTCATCATCATCATCACCACCACCACCACAACCACCACCATCATCATTATCATCATCATCATCATCATCATCATTATCATCATCATCATTATCATCATCATCATCGTCATCCTCATCAACTTCATTACGATCACCATCGACATCCTCATCATTT
>NC_068986.1:28560680-28564996 GCF_001194135.2 Octopus bimaculoides | reverse complement strand
TATATACATATATATATATACATATATATATATATATATATATACACACACATATATATATATACATACATACATTACATTACATACATACATATATATGTATGTATATATATATGTGCGCATGTACATATATATATATATATATATACACACACACACACACACTCAAATATACATACATATATACGTATGTGCGTATATGTGTTTGTGTATGTGCCCTTGCGTGTCTGTTGTGTACACGTGTATTCACACTAATACGTATGTACATATGCTATACGGGCTATCTGAATAAAGCGGGTGCAATAAGTGTAAATAGAACTAAAAATTTAATTAAGACTTAATAATTAGAATAAAGCTGTGGTTCGATTTATGGTAAATCTATCGTGCAGACAGAGAAAGACAGAGCTGGGGAGAAAGGAGGAAACTATGCATTGAGTGAAGTTGAAGTGAGCCAACGAGATTAAGGTACGTGAAAGAAAATTAAAGCTGAAGAGAACGAGCTATGGGGGAACTGGAGAAGAAGTTACCAGACACTCCGTCGGTTGCGGGGACAAAGATTGTAGTTGCTTCTATAAGCGGAACAGCCTGTTCGTGAAATTAACGTGCAGGTGGCTGAGCACTCCAGAGACACGCGTACATCTCATGTAGTTCTCAGTGAGATTTGGCGTGACACAGAATGGAATAAGGCTGACCCTTTGAAACACAGAAACAACGCATTTTTGCTGGATGAATGAATTGGAGCAACGTGAACTAAAGTATGTTACTCAAGGAACACCACGTGCCTCCGTGAACCAGACTCATAACTTAAAGACTGTGAGCTGGATACCCCAACCACTAAGCTACGTCCCTTCACCAGAAGGAATTACAGAAAATGGTAGAGATATATATCTATATTTTTGGTACAAGAAAAGGTGGCGAGCTGGCAGAAACGTTAGCACGCCAGGCGAAATGCTTAACGTTATTTCGCCTGCCGCTACGTTTTGAGTTCAAATTCCACCGAGGTCGATTTGCCTTTCATCCTTTTGGGGTCAATTAAATAAGTACCAGTTACGTACTGGGATCGGTGTAATCGACTTAGTCTCCTTGTTTGTCCCCTATATTTTTAGCTCCTCATGGGCCATAAAGAATTATATATTTTGGTACGAGGCCATCGATTTTAGTGCAAGGCACTTTATTTCACATTGCTCCAGTGCACTCAGTTGGCAACAATTAGTAGTACCTATAATTCAAAAGGGCCAGCCTTGTCGCATTCTGTATCACGCTGAATCTCCCTGAGAACTACGTCAGGGGTACACGTATCTACGGAGTACTCAGTCATTTTGCACGTTAATTTCCACGTGCAGGTTGTTCCGTTGATCGAATTAATTGAGGCACGTGTCGTTCTAAGCGACGGAGACCCAGTCATATACATATATTTGTTAACGGTTATTGTTAATGCTTTTCTCACTGTATTGCATATTCGTTTCTTTTTGGCATCTGTGATTTTATTTTTGATCTTCTATATAAATGAAGATATTTCCTTAGTTTTGCTGCTTTTCTTTCTATTAAACGAGAAGATACGTTACAGAACTGTTATTCTAACGAGTTATATCTCTTCACCCGATGAGACAAATCTGCACCGCCGGATGTTCCTCAACCAGTTGTTAAGTGTCCCACCCGTGAGGAATCGACGGGAGATGTGTTGAAACAATTGTCGTGATTAATAATAAATTCTCCTAAATTCCATCTTCCACCTTTCATTTACCATATATATTTTTACCATATATATATATATATAGATAGATATATATATGCAGCACGGAATTTTGTCAGTGAACAGGTCGCGATCTCAAAGCGACGAAAAGATGTTGCCAAATTAAATTTAAATGTTGAAGTGAATCTAACGGTTTTTGTGTGTTTCTTAAATGGTTTATAAATACTTTCCACGCTGCAATTGTTTTCGTTCCAGCACATGGTCTCAGATCAGGTCACTTGCTATGCAAGTACATCTCCGTAATTTATATATATATATATATATATAGCAAAAGCAACAATGAGACACAAGGTATGTGAGTTACTCTGTTGCTTCTGCTGAATATCAATAAAAAATATACACATACTCATATTTTGAGTTCTATTTTCCTGTTTGCACCAACTTACTTATTTAAGTAATGTGTGTCACTTTGAAAAGTACATATTTCAAACAAGAATTTAGTGTCGCCATCTTTAACCAAGCAGGTATTGTGTGCTGATGAAGGGAAATAATCTAGAAACCATTGGAACACAGATATTATTTTGAGCTGAGTGGTGACACTAAACTCCCTTGTTCGAAAATATAACCAGCTGGAGACTATGCTTTCTGGGGCTAAATAACAGTAACATTTGTCCTAACCAAGACTGCCACATTATGTTGGCGTATAATCTTTACTCTAGGGTGCTAGCATTGAATGTTTCTCATTCAGAGAATTAGAAATAATAATTTTTCTATTTATGAGATCAGTGACTGTGTGTCACTTTGAAAAGTGACAATAATGATGACGATGATTATGATGAGCAGGAGGATGAGGATGACAACGACGACGACAATGACGATGATGATGACGATGATTATGATGAGCAGGAGGATGAGGATGACAACGACGACGACGACAATGACGATGATGATGACGATGACGATAATGATTAAAATGACGATGATGATGATTGTGAATATATAATTATTTTTTTGTTCTTGTTGTTGCTGATGTTATTATTATCATTACATTGTCGTCATTGCTGTTGTTTGTGAAGAACGGACATGTGTAACACAGCCCCAGAGAATAATTGGATTTAACACGTTTAATTTGATGGAAAAGGAATTTGTTCTTTTGTTTCCTGCATTTTTGTGGAGGACGAAGACGCCTTTTACGAACAAACGACAAGAAACTTATGAACGTTGATGCCATTAGCCTGTGATGGGAAAATAAGGTTTGTCCTTGAACGTTTATATATATTCTATATTTTGGTTAACATTGTTTTCGAGTAATATAATATATATATTCTTCTGAAGGAATGGGACAAGACGCTAATTTGATTTGTGGTAGAAAAGAATATGCCCACCACAATTTTGAAAATGCATAAGAAAATTTGGTAAACAAAAACGCAGATTTGCTAAAGAACCTCAGAAAAAAAATTATGACTACTGAAGAAGCAGACACAGTTATGAGCATACGCGTTCACACTTAAACAAAGACAATTAAAAAGGTAACGATAGCTTAAATAAGTTTAATAACCAAGGCAACAGCCACAGCTTTGCTAGCGTTGAAGCTCTGAACACATTCCAGGAAACGAAAGAATGTGTAAGGGAGACGTTATGAGTAAAGACAGTGGCTCCTTGTCCAACGAATTAAACGAGAACAGTATTAGGAAAAAGATATATCTTTGTTTTATTTTTAAAAAAAGGAAAATGGTGTCTCCTTATATGCACTCGAAGAAAGAGGCAGAGGGAGCACTGGCAAATGTATGGCGCGATGTGTGTTTAATTGACCGGGGTTGGTGTATATGAATATGTAAGACTTTGCCTTTCATCCTTACGGGGTCGATAAAATAAGTACCAGCTGAGCACCGGGGTCGATGTAATCGACTAGACCCCACCTCTCAAACTTGCTGGCCTTGTGCCAAAATTCGAAAGCTTTATTATCACTACTACTACTACTATAACTATTTATCATTGCTAATATTATTACATATCCTCAACATCAGCTATCACTATCATCGTCATCATTATCATCATCATCATCATCATCATCATCATCATCATCATCATCGTCGTCGTCGTCGTCGTCGTCACTGTCGTCGTCATCGTCATCATCAATTCCTAAATATATTTCACTTACCTCCAATTATATTCCATTAGAATTTGATTTAATCTCTTTATCACCATTCTCTCTTCATTTCCTCTTATATTTGTTTGTCATTTCTTTCACAACTTTATTGTTGTTATTTTTGTTATTTTGTTGTTTGTTCGAGATTTATAATTGTTGTTGTTGTTGTTGTTGCTTTCGTTAACTTTTGTGTTTAATTGTTTTTCTTCTTGTTTCTGTTGCCGTAGGTTCTTGGGTCACTTTCTTTCTTTCTTTCCTTCTTTCTTTCTTTCTTTCTTTCTTTCTTTCTTTCTACCTCCTTGACCTCCTGTCTCGCTTTCGCTTTCTCTTCCAGTCTCTGTCTATCTGTCTGTCTCTCTCACTCTCTCTGTCTGTCTCTCTCTCTCTCTCTCGCTCTGTATATGTATATACTGCACCTCTGCGTGTGTGTGTGTGTGTGTGCAATTGTGTGTATGTGTGTGAATGCGTGTGTGT
>NC_068986.1:28556034-28559169 GCF_001194135.2 Octopus bimaculoides | reverse complement strand
GTCGTTGAGCTGGCAGAATCGTTAGCAGGGCATGCGGAATGCTCCGCTGTAATTCGTTCGTCTTTACGTTCTGAGTTCAAATTCTGCCGAGGTTGACTTTGCATTTTATCCTTTTAGAGGTCGATAAATTAAGTTCAAGTTGAGGACTGCAGGGATTAGTCGACTATCCCCACCTCTCCCAAATTTCGGGCCTTGTTCCTATAGCAGAAAGAATTATTAGAAATTGTAAATTTTTAATAAAGTTGTTAAAATATTTTGTAGTGAAAATGGTACTCCCCTCCTCACATGACAAAGTCAGACAGTCAGTCATTGTAGAAGGTCAGTAGTAGTAGTAGAGTCGTTGTAAGAGTTCTGTTAGAGTCAGTGTAAGTTACGTCATATATACGAGGTCGAGTTACCCTCAAGCCATTGTCTTGCGGAGCTATCAGCGGTAGCAGGATAGACGAATCAAAGATAATAAGACGCAGAATACCATCACAAAATAATAGTGGCGACAAGAGTATTACATACAACATACAAGTAGACGAAGATAGCCTCGGGCCGACCAAAGCCTTGTGAGTGAATTTGGTAGACGAAAACTGAAATATATACATATATATATATATATGTGTGTGTGTTTGTGTTTTTCCCCCCAACATCGATTGACAACTGATGCTGGTGTGTTTACGTCCCCGTAACTTAGCGGTTCGGCAAAAGAGACCTGATAGAATAAGTACTAGGCTTCCAAAGAATAAGTCCTGGGGTCAATTTGCTCGACTAAAGGCGGTGCTCCAGCATGGCCGCAGTCAAATGACTGAAAAAAGTAAAAGAGTAAATAAAAAAATTGTAAAAGATATACGAAATGTACGAAAAAAGCCTGAATCACAGTTAGACTACTCGCGTTAAATTTGTTAATCAGTTAACTAGTTCTTTGGCTAATTAAACTAGTGATTTTAAATTCGACGCTCTATTAGCAACAAGATGGAGTATAACGTGATGATAAAGAAATACAAAACCTTATATGATTTCAAATTCAATATATCAAGTTCAGTTTTGAACATTTAAGTTCCAAATTGATAAATGGATTCCAACTATGACCTAGTGTTTTAGCCGATGTATTTATATTTGTGCAAATATATGATATCATAAAATAGAATTGGATGTTGGATGTTATACTGTAAAAATTATAGAGCATATAAATTAAAATTTGGATCAGGAATATCTTTAGAATGCTTTAATATTTTGTTCAAAACGGGTATGCAGTGAGTTTTGGGTTTTACGGTGCAACATTTTTCATCACATAACATATATGTGTATTCATACAATGTATATGGAGACATAGTGGAAGTGCAATGGCCCAGCGGTTAGGGCAGCAGACTCGCGGTCATAGGATCGCGGTTTCGATTCGCAGACCGGGCGTAGTGAGTGTTTATTGAGCGAAAACACCTAAAGCTCCACGAGGCTCCGGCAGGGGATGGTGACGAACCCTGCTGTACTCTTCCACCACAACTTTCTCTCACTCTTTCTTCCTGTTTCTGTTGTACTTGTATTTCAAAGGGCCAGCCTTGTCACGCTGAATATCCCCGAGAACTACGTTAAGGGTACACGTGTCTGTGGAGTGCTCAACCACTTGCACGTTAATTTCACGAGCAGGCTGTTCCGTTGATCGGACCAACTGGAACCCTCAGTAGTACTACTACTATTACTGCTGCTGCTGCTGCTGCCGCCACCACTACTGCTGATGCTGCTACTGCTGCTATTGCTGCTGCTGCCGCAACTACTACTGCTACCACTGCTGCTGCCACCACTACTACTACTACTACTACTACTAAATTCTGTACCTACCCACCTCTTTTGGTAATGTTTTACTGCTAGGTACATTAGAACGGTAAAACTTTAAAAACTCTTGACCATCAACCGCTACTGGCACATAGTCAAAAACCGAAGAAGAAAAAAACAGAAAAAAACCCAGCTTGTTTCTATATGTTGTCCTTATATCTAAAATAAATTTAAAACAAAAATTCTTTCTACAAGTTTCTCACACAAACCGAAAACATTTCTAATTAACTCAACTATCAAATATGATTTTGATATCATAGCTATATCACTTGATTAGTGAAAAATTATACTGACAAAACATTAACTTGAAAAGCTACTAACAACTATTTTGGGTCATACAGTGAAACATTTCTTATAATAGAAAGCAATTTACATAAATTTCACGCCAACTACGTCCATTTTGTACTTGTTTATCACAAATGTTACTCATTTTAACTTCCATTTTAGTCTACGTATTAAGGCAATCTAACTTTGCATTAAGACCTTCGTCTTGACGGATTATTTTGTTTCTGTTCTCTTTCGTTCGTGAAATAGAGAGAGAGGGGGGGAGAAATAGACTGGTGCGTTGTAAATGTTAAATAATAATAGTTATTATGATAATGATAATGACAAGAATAATAATAATATCTTTATTTGTCTTAAAGGCAATATAATTATAAAATGTTCAAATGCACTGGCGAAGACAATTTTCTAATAAACATACACATACACGCATACACGTTTTATATATATATATATATATATATATATAAATATATATGTATGTGTGTGTGTGTGTGTGTGTGCGTATATATATACATATATCTATATATATATATATATGTGTGTGCGTGTAATCAAAGCATAAAACAAATGAAGTAAAATAAACACAAAGTCACTATGTATTAATACATGCATAATGCAGACAACTGTGCGCTCAGACACGCATGCACAAGCATGTTCAGATACATATGCATATATATGTGCACGTATATACATATGTAGCATTTGGTATAATTATAAACAAGGTAAATCTTAGCCATTTCTCCGCAGACTGAAAAGTAAAATGATGAACAACTTTCATCGATCTTCGAACCTTATTGGGTTCTTATTGGGTTCTCATCGGTGGAGTTTACATGATTCTGACAGACTCCAGAGAAAAAAGCAGCCAAACTGTTTATATACTCAACAAATGCATCAGTTAGTCTATGAAGGAGTCCCTAATTTGCATACCGAAAGTGTTTAACAGTCTATAAAAACCAGCAGCCAGTCAACGGGGATTTTAGTCCACACAGTATCAAGATATGATATAATATATATGTAATATATGGTATAATT
>NC_068986.1:28554197-28555982 GCF_001194135.2 Octopus bimaculoides | reverse complement strand
TATATATGAGCATACATATATATATATATGCATACATTTATATATATATATATATATATATATATATATATGAGAATTCACGAAAAAACAACAGACGCAGACAGGTGGTGTAAACAACAAATGGATGTATTAGTATAACGCTCGGGAATAGAGAAAGTCTTATATATATTTGTGTGTGTGTGTGTGTTTCTCCTGAAAGCCACAACCCTTACAAATCCTAATCTCTCCCTGCATATCACTGACGAACCGATTCGTTTACACTACTAAGAAATTCATCTGTTGCATTACGTTCCACTACTGTGAAATAAATTGTCAGGCTCAAGAACAAAATACAAGCCCGGTCTGGGACTGGAATTCACTGCCTCATGATTGTGAACCCGACGCTCTAATCAGTGAGCCACGCGCCTTCACTCCGAGGTAAAACTGGTATGTATAAATATATATAGCCGGTTTAAGGGTCAGGTTTGGCGTTTGGGTATGTGTTGCAGTAAGAGACTTTTTCATTGGCTAGTTAATGACTTTTGTTGTAGCCACTACTTTTGTTGCTATCGCTGACTAGCCTCAGGTGAGCTTTGAACTACGACCAAAAAGTATTCTAACCGTAACTATACCGTCTTTATTGTATTTTTCGAGATACACCGTATTAAGTATCACATTATGGAATGTGTCATTTTCAAGCCAGCAGGGTGTGATTTCGGAGAGACTCGGCTGCTATTTCTTGTTGGCCGAGAGACCACATAGAGCCTCCATCGTTTGATAATACTGATTGGTGTTAGGTTTTGTTGGAGTTCACTACAATTGTGAATTGTACGTTCTATATTATATTTTGTTGTGCCCCCACCTTCAATAATCAATCTAGTTTTTTGAGGAACTATATAAGATAGACGTTCTAAACACAAAAAAGCTTTTTCTGTCTAGTTTATTTATTTATTTACTTTCGTGTGCATTTAGTAATATATGCTACAATGCTTTCATGTTGTAAATGTATTGTCGGTAGTAAAGAATGTTTAATACTTGCATATCGAATGAAACAGTCATAGTCAAGAAGTTTACGGCTCTACCATGCGAATTTATGAACGACAATCTACAGTCGTCATTTGAAGTTTAATCATTGACTTTTTAGCTATCAATGATTTATAAGCAAAATAAAACAGAAAAACACAGCAGTTTTTACAAATATTTCACCTGAGTCAATAAGGTTACGTGCTCAACCGACATACTAGAAATCGCTACCAAATTTCGCTCAAATCACACCATCAGAGGTATATTGTATGCGGAAGTGTGGGATACACTATGCTCAAAAGAAAAAAAATCATGATTGAATGTTCACAGCTAGAATGCTTTTGATAATAGTTATAATCAGTGTGGTTTGAACCAGGGTTAAACTGCGAATATCCTTGCTATGTCTTTGGAAATGTGTTGTTGCAAAGACGATACTAAAGTGGTATTCTGTATATGTTTTATAGAAAAGTATACAAACACACACGCACACACACGCACAGACACACACATACACACACACATACATATGCACATCATCTCTATAGAGAAGTGAACACATCGTGAAACTGCTCGTCAAGACACTGCCCTCGCCGTTTTCTGAACATCATATACATATACATTTCTCTTACAGCTAGGCTTTCTAATACTTGAAATTATTTCAGATCTTATTTCAGGCAGGATGTCTTGTGCATAAAATACAGTGTGTGTGTGTGTGTGTGTGTGTGTGTGTGTGAGAGAGAGAGAGAGAGAGAGAGAGAGAGAGAGAGAGAGAGAGAGAGAGAG
>NC_068986.1:28552498-28553206 GCF_001194135.2 Octopus bimaculoides | reverse complement strand
AATGCTTAGCGGTATTTCGTCTGCCGTTACGTTCTGAGTTCAAATTCCGCCGAGGTCGACTTTACCTTTCATCCTTTCGGGGTCGATGAATTAAGTACCAGTTACGCACTGGGGTCGATGTAATCGGCTTAATCCCATTGTCTGTCCTTGTTTGTCCCCTCTATGTTTAGCCCCTTGTGGGCAATAAAGAAATAAGGGTGGTGTATACTTTTTTCTAAACATGAGGGAAGAAACAGGCAGACATCACTTCCCATGCTTTAGAGACAGCAGAGTAATCCGGGATTTCTGGATGGTGGTGGTAGTGGGAGCTGAATTACCCTAGGAAGAAACTCCATTGTTATGGATTCTGTTTATCAATTATTTATTTTTCTAAATACTATTTTTATATTCTTCTTTGCTATGTCCCTTTTATTGGAGTGTCTCCCTTTTGTTGTAGTGTAAACCCCACCTATTGCGTGTTGTAACTTGCCCTTCTATATTGTCCCCTACGTCTTGGGCCCTTGTGGCCATTAAAAGACATCATCATAATCGTTATCATCATCATCCTTATCATCATCAACATTATCATTATTATTATTATTATTATTATTATTATTATTATTATTATTATTATTATTATTATCATTATTATTATTATCATTATTATTATTATAGCAGACAGAAAGATGCATATACACACACGCTTATACATACACATATTTATACATA
>NC_068986.1:28546200-28551705 GCF_001194135.2 Octopus bimaculoides | reverse complement strand
TATATATATATATATACACACACACACGCACACATGTACAGATAATAGATAGATAGATAGACGTGTGCGTACACGTATATAGACATATATCTGCATACATACATATATGTGTGTGTGTGTGTGTGTGTGTGTGTGTGTGTGTGTGTGTGTGTGTGTGTGCATATATGCATGTGTTTGTGTATACCTCTCTTCTGTGTATATATGCACACTTATACAAACATAATTATGCACGTATGCACTGATATATTAAAGCGAAAACATTAGTGGGTGTTGAACTGTGCTTAATATAATGTGCCATTGAGTGAACAAACGATCAATTGAGACAACAGCCTCTTCACTCCACGCACCCATGACTATTTCAATAGACAACTTGATGCCAGAGCTTAAAGACCCAAGTCGAGACTACTTAGTTCATGCATAAATCATCGAATTTTAGTATTGATACAGAATAATTTACCATCTATACTCCTAATGGTAAAGAAATGGACAATAGGATGTGGCGAGCGGAAATGAAGGCGATAGTGAGATACAGACAACGATAGAGGCAGAGAGAGAGAGATCGAGACAGAGTGAGGGAGAGAGAGAGGGGGAGGGGAGGGGAGATAAAGACGGAGTGAGATGTGTGTGGTAAGGGTGGAGTGAAAAGTAAATGAGATGAAAAGGGAGATAATGATGGGTGAGATATGATAGACGAGGGAAAGAATATAATAACGAAAGGTAGAAAAATGGAAAGAAAATAGATAAACAGTAAAGGAAGGAAGAAAGGAAGGATGGAATAGAGAAAGAAAGGAAGGAAGGAAGGGAGAAGAGAAGGAAGGGAGAAGAGAAGAAAGGAAGAGTAAAGAATGCTGCGGTGCAAAAATATAACAAAAATGTATTGGCAATGCAACAGAGAAAAAAACAACTCACGTATCAACACAGACGTCTCCATACGTACACACCCTCACGCACTCACGCACCCACACACCTCACGCATACACACATATCTACATATAGAAATGCACACACGCGCACACATACATATACACACAGATGTACATATAGATATGCAGACACACACACACACTCACATCATAATTCAAAATACATTTTCAAGCATAAAATCTGTATATAACAGATTTTGAACGTGTTACGTAGAAATTTTGTGAATTTAGGTAAAGACGATAGCCTAAGTATGTTCACACACGATGTGAGTTTTGCGTGAGAGAGCAGTGCTTGCAATCAAAGTGACACCGGGGTAAAATATACGAAGCCCAATATACCCATCAGGACTACCTGTCTGATAAGGGTACACCAGGCACATGCATCACAACCATATGTGCGCGACATGGCGATCTCATATCAAGGTAAACAGCGCATGACCTCGCAGGTGGGGCCCAGTTAGAATTTTCTTCAGGTCGAGTAGCCCATCCTGCTCAAAAGGTCCCTGAATAAGGTTTGTTTAAGGATGTTGAGCAAAACACCCATGTTTCCGAAGGTGAATTATTCAAACCCCAAAGAATTCCTCTCGACACATAGCTTTAATGCTTCCCACTACTTCTGCACATGATCAGAGATGCACATATCGTCAGCCACCAAGGGACATGCTCAACTGGTTAAGGTCAAACAACTGACAAGCAAATTTGTGGTATTAAGCAGAATATTTGCTGTAGCCCATCTTTTATACCAAGACAAAGCAGAATATTTGCTGTAGCCCATCTTTTATTATTATTATTATTATTATTATTATTATTATTATTATTATTATTATTATTAATATTATTATTATTATTATTATTATACTGTGTAATAACGTGCCAATGAAAGAAGAAACTAAATGGATTTTGCACTTGGAGAAATAGCAGACAAAGCTCTCTCAAATCACAACCTCCCATCTTAAGCATGATAGTCACAGCTTGGATAGCTTTGATCATAGGTTTGTTCGATTAACTTTGACCTGGAATTAAACGTGGACAACTATAATAACAATAGCAGTGTTATAAAGAACTGCAGCAATCACATGACTTAGGGGTTAGTTTTTTAGTCATAAATAAAAATTTGCAGAGAGCCCCAGTGATTCACTCTTCAATGGGAAAACTACAGAAAGAAATATGTCAGAAATATGAACAGATAAAAATATACAAGTTAACCATTGGATTTTATAAGACACCAGCTGTGTCGGGTAACAGGTGTAACTTAACTGGATTAATAATTCTTAATCATGGCTATAAATGTCTTTGTGGAGTGGATATATAATCTCTTCATTCTTATTTTATTGACCGTAGGGAAATGAAAGGAAATACATTGGTGTTTGAACTAAACACATAGAATAACAAACGCCATGTTGTTTTCTTTCCAGTTTTCTACTACAGTGACAATCATTATTTAAACAGTCCGTTATGTATTGGAAATTCATTTAAAAAAATCATTCCTGGCACTTTTCATATGGAAAGTTGTCTTCAAAAGAAAACTATGTTTAACCCTTTGACAGCATAATTAAATTTCATGACCTTTCTCGTTATGATATTAATTATCCATCAAAAAACAGAATATATAGTTCTGCTTCTGCAATACTTTTCCAGTATCTCTTGTCGGTATGGTTTTCATATCTATCACTATAAAAAAAGTATTTGATTCTTGTATTTGATTCATCAAACATCCCTTTATAGTACAAAGGGATCTCTGATGAAATATGTGAAAAAAATTAAGAAAATCTAAAGAATTGTCTTTTGTAAAAAGCTTCGCTTCTCGCAGAATAAGAAATTTTTTCAAAGCTGTGGGGTAAAACCACTTTGTTCAGTTAACGGTAACAAAATTATGAGCAGATATATCCACTTTCTACGTTCAAAGGGTGAGCAGTTTAAAAGTTAAGAAACTTTTTAGAGCGGCCCAAGCTTCAAATATGAATTCTGGATTTTCCAAAGATCTTGTTTTTGATCTGCTGCTCACCAGTCAAAAAGCATTGCTCTGTTGTTACTTTATTGTATTACTCTCTTGAATGAGCAAAATTTATATTTCTGGCAACACAAATATTTGTGATATATCTTGTTGATTTCTAACACATTTTTATCACTTAGTCAGAAGGAAATACAGTACCCCTGACCCTTTTTCAGAGCCTCTTAGACTGCAGAAGGGAAGGACGAAGGTATTCTCATATCAGATACCTAGTTCGATTGTTTACAACAAAGTGGGTTTTACTAAATGCACCCAGAGTCTACGTGATGGTGTTAAACCGAATGAAGCATTATGTTTATATACTCCCCAATAGGCTACAACGAAATTTGAACTCAAATCGCGAAGTGACGGAACAAATGCCACAAAGCATTTCGCCTAAATATAAAACAATTCCATCACTCTACTGCTCTAGATCGATATTTATATTTATCGACCAAATTCGAACTCAAGGACCTGGATTAAATACCCGAAGATATTTTGATTGATGCTCTCGAGCTTCTGTCAGTTAATCCTCTTCCCCCAGACCACGATTGTCTGGCTGTAATCGAGCGATTAAACTGGTACACATACGTTATTTGTGTTTATGTTTCGATCACCAGACAGGTAAAAAGTAAGATCGATTCCAACCGGAACATTGGACACGGGTCCTATTGGGACGTAACCAAATGCTGCAATCACCCAATGCCTTTAGAACTCATTCCTGATGTCCAGATAAAAGTATTATTACATGCTCTCTGCAATAAAACTATCCCCTATTATTGCACTTAAGTATTAACAATTATTCTATGAGTTGGTATTAGATAAACTAAATCGGGAAACCAGTTCTGTGAGCCTATATGACCCGGGAAGGATTTTTATCAATGTGAAATCGATTTTATGTCCTATATTGAATCAAGTTATCCATGTCAGAAATAAGTTTCAGCCGAGTCAATGGGAGTGACTGTGTAGAAACACTCAACCTGCCAGATACATCAAATAACCCTCGGATCACATCCTATTGTCTTATAAAGAGAAAATTACGTTGGGTAATGTTGTTGCAGATACACTATATCAGATAAAATATTTACTGGCGTGAGAGTCTCTGATTATAGGTATGCTTTATCAGGTCTAACCTGGGACTAAACAACACCAACCAGGTCCCAGCTCTTGATACGCTTCTTGTAAATAATGTTGTGCCGCTGACGTATAGATATATATAAACGAGGATAGTTTTATTTATAAATCGTCATACATAGGATGAACAAAGAAAATAGAACCGATGGCTTGCATATTTTTCTTAATACGTTTCGGAAGATTCGAACATAAATATGCTAATCGCTGTTGTGTTCGTTACAGGAAAATAGATTCTCTCTTACGAAAACTACATGTTAATAACATCCTCGATGCATTAGTGTAAGGAGTTCTGGGACAGCTAATGTTCCGTCATCGTTGTATCAAATCAGCCAGAAGCACATTCTGGTAACCTTCGCCATTTAGAACGACGGCAACGAGGAGGCTACAAACATTTGGAAGTTGGATACGTTTAACAAACATTGAACTCATATTTTAGTTTTACAATAGTAAATTATCGGAATAAATACGTTGCCGGTATCACAGAAACATCATCTTTGAACAATTGGTTGATTAAGTCTGGCATATTTCATAAACAGAAAAGAAAAATGAGTTGAGTTTCGTATTTGCAAATAACCAAATTAAAATGGCGATCGGTTTATTTCTAGCTTTTTGTTTTGCTTTGTTTTTCAGTTGGTAGGTACACTGTGTGTGTGATGGTTCGACAGTGAATGTGTGCATGTTGTTGGTTATGTATTTAAATATATCTGTAGCGTTTGGTTGTTTAACCGTACTTATATATTTAAAATATTGCTAATATTTATTTTTACGGAAAAGGAAAACCAGATATTTGCTTGAAAGAAGAAAGAAGAAGACAAAAGACATTGTTAACGTATCAGTAATTCAATATACGTTTATATGTGTGTATGTGGACGGGCGCGCAAGGGTATGTATGTGCTCATGTATGCGCGTATGTATATACATATGTGTGAGTGTGTGTAGGTGTCGATACATATCGTTGTAAGTGTAAGAGATGATGTGCAAATACACACACACACACATATTTATAATATATGTATGCATATGTACGTCAGTGAAAATATCTACATATATATGTGTACACACGTTATATCTATACTTAGTGTATTATGTGCAAGTATGTATACACGTACATCTTTTCCCGTTAATGAGAGCATCAATCAAAGTTATTTAAGTGTGTAAGCAGTTCAGTTTAAAACCCAAAGTAATTTCCAATTCTTTATGAAAATATTAGATTCTTTATGAATTAACCAAATTATTGAAAAAGACATGCTTATAACGCACCAAATTTTAGCAAAATTTAAAAACTTCGAAATTAGAATATCGACAAACTACTACAATGCTTTGACACCTACACACCTACACACACCTACACACACATACACACCTACACACACTCACACATATGTATATACATACGCGCATACATAAGCACACACATACCCTTGCGCGCCCGTCCACATACACACATATAAACGTATA
>NC_068986.1:28544011-28544804 GCF_001194135.2 Octopus bimaculoides | reverse complement strand
ATATATATATATATATATATATGAGGAAAATTTAATTTATATATATTTATATATATATGCGTGTGTGTATATGTATGTATATATATATATATATATATATATATCATACACTTATACACACATACATAGACGCACGCACACACGTACGCATATATGTATATAATTGCACACAACAACAACCACCACCACCGCCAGCAGTAGCAGCAGCAGTAAATCATTTGTTGTCATATTCGCTTAAACACTGAGTTTTAAATCTAATTTGTATTAGGATGAGATGTCGACATTAGTGGAATTTATAAATTGATCAGCTGTCAGTAGTGACCTATATCGAAAGTCTCTGGAAAAAGTAAGTAAATGGCTACAAAAGACAGCTAGAATATGAACCGAAACTATACAAAAATACATATGATAAATACCATATATTCGCACAAACAATTCAATCTCTAGTAGCAACAATATATACATTTCTGTGTGCGTGATTGTGCGTGCGTGCGTGTGTGTGTGTGTGTGTGTGTGTGTGTGTGTTGGCTTTTAAAGCAGAGACAAAGGAATCTCAATAGCAAAAGAAATTATTATTCTCTAATTCTGCTCTTCTAATCTCCTGTCTGTTGACCTTGTGGCAAATATACTTATTATTGTTATTATTATAATTATTGTTATTATTGTTATTGTTGTTGTTGTTGTTGTGGTTGTTATTGTTGTTGCTGTTAATAGTCATTACGTTGTCCGACGTGATGATCGTGATACTGTTTCTGCTACTGTTATTGTCATTGGTGTATGTGTGTGCATATAT
>NC_068986.1:28541986-28543525 GCF_001194135.2 Octopus bimaculoides | reverse complement strand
CTGGGATATTTCCATAAGAAATTTCGGCAGCTATTTCTCTCGACTGCAAAGCTATTACATGACTCTGGATTTATGCTGGTGTCTTTTAACTAGACTTTGTAACTATACTTCTCAAACGTCCCCCCTGCTCCAGCTAACTCATAGTTGGAAAGGTATTGGGTTGTCTGGAAAGTTCGTGCCGATTTATAGTAGCTTACCTTTCAACTTATTTGCCTTGAAACCACCTCAATTCGGGGAAGAGGGTATTTTCAAGTTAAAGGAAAGGTGGAGACGCATTGTGCAACAAAATGGTTCATATTTGGTTGATTAAAAATGTAATGGCAACTATTTATTGACTTTTTTCTTTCCTTTAAAAATCGGTACGAACTTTCCGGACAACCCCAATATTTTCTAACTCATGTGCCATTCTGTCATTGTGGCCAGAAATACGCAGTTGGGCGGCGCATATGAAAATGTGGGCACTTGGCGATATTACGGAATTGTGAACTTCGGTGTCGGTGAGATTGCCCTGACAAACACCATGCAGTATTTTGTGTCTATAGTTCATGTAGACTCACTAAAACATCTTAGTGGGGTATGCCTGTCGTAAGCAATCAGGGACTCAGTGGCAGAATTGGTATAACAATGGTTCAGATTGGTTTCAATATTGGAGCTCTACTTCGTCAAATGTGCAGGCGTAGTCTACTGCAAGCGATTCATTAATTACAAAATAAAGCCAGGGATTTGTAAGGTGCAGGCGTGGCTGTGTGCTAAGAAGCTTACTTCCGATATTGGAGAGTTAGTCTTCTTCGTGCAGCAGACCAAGGTGGATGTGAGCCAGTTGCGCTCCATCCCAAAAGAAAAAAGAACAACAAAAACATAGAACGGTCGGCGAGGTAGGTGATTTTGTTTTTTTTTCTGAGTTGGGAGTAATTTATTATAATATATTTTTTGTTAATAAATTGCTCACAGCTCTGGGACAATTTTACCTGCTCTTGGTGGCCACTGTTTTTTGTGTATTGAGGCTTGCGTAGTAGGCTTGTGTTGTACCTTCCTTTCTGGTGGTGTATATCGACTCGAGAAGTGGTTGAACTATTTGTGAAATTATGCATAAGCAATTTGTTCACGTTTAGTGAATAGTTTTTGTGAAAATTGTTGTGTTGGGGGCGTATCTCGCCTCCAAGAAATTGAACATTATTACCAATTTTTTTGAAAAATTGTGGAAGCCGTTCCAGTTGTAGGATTCCGTGTTTATGTAGCCTGGAGTACCTAGTAGCAGGAAAATTGTTTGTTTGAACTGTTGAACTGTGTTCTTTTTTTTATTTGCAGTTAAAATATGAACAATAGAAAATATAACACTGCTTTGGTGTGGGAAATCAATCCACCCAAAGAATGGGTGACAGATTTGGAAAGGAGGACGGTGGTTCTAAGGACTTATTCAAAGTCCTTGGATTCCATTGTCCCCTTTCCTAGGCTAGAAATAGAAAAGGAGTTTGCGGAGTACATGCTGACGATATCGCCAGTGGTTCCAAATATGCAACTATATGGTTGCTGTTTGGA
>NC_068986.1:28540286-28541503 GCF_001194135.2 Octopus bimaculoides | reverse complement strand
ATTAATAGCAGCCCGCCGAAACCTCAAACAAATGTACAGCTGGAAGAGGGATTGAGTCCCCCGGGTAAACCGGAGGAGTCTCCCACCGGAAAAAAAAAGAAAGGAAAGAAAAGGTGTCAACGGATGTTGAACCACCGCCGGTGGGAATTGTACCGCCGACGGTGGAAAAGTCTATCTCTTTACCGGAGGAAGAAGAATCGTTGGTCTTCTTCTACAGAGGAGGGGGGGGGCCGAGATAGAAATGGAGTTAAAAAAATATCCTAAGGGAGCAACCATGGCCTGCATACGGGATCCCGAATGGCCTCCGCAGATAGCTGTGGAGGCCTTAATGTGGGACCCAGTACAGGAGCTATATGACTTCAGAGAACAGTTTAACGTGGTGCCTGGCGACGCCGACACGCCACTCGAGGTGTGCCTAGAGAGGGCGTGGGTGTTGATGGGAATCGGACACACAAGTGATGAGGAGGGTTATGTATGAAAGGCGAAAATGCTTCAGTGATAGATATCATGAACAGTATGAACATTTGTAAGAAGCTTGTTGCCTCATATATGAGAACAATGTTTTCGAGGATCAAGCAATCGGCAGGCGTTGCTTTTTTCTCCCCATTTATTCATTATTATCACTTTCATTACACATACCATTATGTCTTTGTCCAGCCCGCTGCTTCTTTCTTTTTTTTCCTTTTCTTCTATGTAAAGCCGTCATGGCCAATAAAATGAAATAAAGAAGCTTGCTTCCCAACCACATGGTTCTGGGTCAGTCCCACTGCGTGGTTGTGTATCCTTCTGTTTGTGTTTCTCCCTCATCACGCTTGATAACCGGTGTTGGTGTGTCTATGTCCGCGTAACTTAGGGCTTCGGCAAAAGGTAAACGATGGAATAAGTACGAGGCTTAAAAATAATCGTTTCTACTGTAGGCACAAGGCCAGAAATTTTGGGGGAGGGGGCCAGTCTATTACATCGACTCCAGTACGCAACTGGTACTTAATTCATCGACCCCGAAAGGATGAAAGGCAAAGTTGACCTCGGTGGAATTTGAACGCAGAACGTAAAGACAGACGAAATATCGCTAAGCATTTCGCCCGGCATGCTAGCGTTTCTTATTTCTTTATTGTCCACAAGGAGCTAAACATAGAGGGGACAAACAAGGACAGACAAAGGGATTAAGTCGATTACATTAACCCCAGTGCGTAACTGGTACTTAATTTATCGACCCC
>NC_068986.1:28537442-28539281 GCF_001194135.2 Octopus bimaculoides | reverse complement strand
TATATATATACATATATATATATATATGTACATATATATATATACATATATATATGTGTGTGTGTGTGTGTGTGTGTGTGTATGTATAACTATCTGTCTATCTATATATATATGTATGTATGTATGTATGTATGTACATCTATACACGCACATACACATCATCCACATACCGACTATGTATAGTTTAGAAATTCAGAGTGATAGTCCTATATTACAAATACGGAATCAAATTTACAAGATGCTCCTAAGGCATGATTCAATTAAAATAGTATATAGAGTTGTCCAAATATCTCATTAGTGTCAACTCTGTGGTGATATTTTGAGTAATGGCTTCTTACGCATGTATTTTGAAATGAATATTTGAATGTTTGATGATTTTATCTCTCATGATGTGTTGCCGACTGATATATTTCAAAAGGTGCTAAATATGTCTTAGAATCAAAGATGCCATTATTCCATAGATTTTCATAAAACTATAAAGATTTTGGTGTATTTTGTCAGCTAATTTCTTGTTCCATGTTTTTCTATGGACATAAAGGTGCAGGCGTAGATGTGTGGAAAGACGGTTGCTTCCCAACTACATGGTTCCGGGTTCAGTCCCACTGTGTGGCACCTTGGGCAAATGTGTTCAACTATGGCATGGACCGACAAAAAGACCATGTGAGTAGAATTGATAGACGGACACTGAAAGAAGCCTGTCATATGTGATTGTGTGTGTGTGTGTGTGTGTGTGTGTGTGTGTGTGTGTGTGTGTCTGTCTGTTTGTTTATGTGTGTGTGTGGCACTGACGCTTGACAATTGGTGTTGTGCTTATGTCCAGGTAACTTAGCGATAGAATAAGTACCAGGCTTTTGAAACATATAAGCACTGGAATCGATTCATTCGACTAAAAATTCTTCAAGATGGTGACCCAGCATTGCTGCAGTCTAATGACTGAAATAAGTAAAAGTTGAAATATAACTGACATAAAATTCTTCGGGAGTGCTGTGAAGAAAGAAACAACTGACTTGAGAAAGAATTCATATAAACTGATTTAGCTGTTTCAGTCATTGGACCACGACCATGCTGGGGTACCGCCTTGAACAAATCGAACTCAATGCTATTTTTTTTTCCTCTTTAAAGCCTGCTATCTATCTTATGTTTGTCCCTCACCACCACTTGACAACCGGTGTTTGTTTGTTTACGTTCCCCCGTAACATAGCGGTTCGGCAAGTGACACCCATAGAATAAGGGATCAGACTTCAAAAAGAAAACAAAAATAGCAAATAAATAAATAAATAATAATAATAATAATAATACAAAAAGAAAGAATGGATATGTACTAGGGTCGATCTGTTCGACAAAGTCGGTAGCCCAGCATGATGGCGTCCAATGACAGAAACAGGTAAAAGATACAAGGCAAGAGATTTATAAAGGAGTGCTTAGTAGTAAAAAAAGGAAGGGAGTCACTGGTCAATACATATGCAACAGCATGGACAGAGATATTTCTAGCTTTTAGTCCTCAACTAATCTCCTCTATGGAGAATTGTATCAAATCGAAATATTACTTTGATAAATGTTCTATACAAAATCAGTTTGGTAGACATATTTCATTTGACAGCAAGTATTATGAAGAATATGATAAATCTAAAATACGCCCAGCATTAAAAGTATTAAACAGATATATGATTGCACTTTTTTTTAATGAATTATGCATATAAGTAAATTACGTTTGGTACTAAATATCACTACACAATATAAATGTGAACGTATGCATACAAATACATGTATATATATACACATGCACATACATACACACGTCTTTATAACTGTATGTGTGTGTGTGTATATATATATATA
>NC_068986.1:28531856-28536563 GCF_001194135.2 Octopus bimaculoides | reverse complement strand
ATATGTAATAAATAAAAATAACCATCACAACAAAGAAGAATGCATATGTAAAAATGGCTGCCTTACATTAAAGTAAATTTTTAAAAATTTTTTTAGTTTCTTTGTTTTTATTTTTTTTTTTTTTAACAAAAAGGAAATAATTTAATTAAGTTTTATGTAACTAATGTCTAGTTAAACGCTATAAGTACAGGGCAAATTAATAATAATGATGATAATAAAAATAACAATAATAGCTATAACAACAACAACGGCTGTAATAATAATATCAGAAACAATAACCATCATCATCAGAGTTATTATCATCAACATCACCATCGTAGGCGTCATCGTCATAATCATTGCAACTCTGAAAATGAAATATTATGACATATCTAGTGAAATTAAAGCTAATAATGACATGTAAGTTTTGCAAATATACAGGCAATTGTAAAGGAAATTAAGAAATATAAAATAAAATAAAATAAAATTTAAAAAAACTACGATTTCCGAGAGGTAACCTACTCTTTGAAAATTCTAATGTACATTGAGAGATACTTTCTGAATATTTTCTGTGTTATTATTTTATTATGTATTTAAATGGAAGAAAAAAATTAATAATGATAATAATAAATTAGACGGAATTGTGGGATATAAAATAAAAAAAAAATACAATGTAGAAAATGAATAGAAATCATTTATGAAAGTGCATACACAGAAAATTATGTAAACTCTTCTTATATGATGTGTGTGCATGGGTATGTGTATGTGTGTGCGTATATATATATATATATATATATATATATATATATGTGTGTGTGTGTGTGTGTGTGTGTGTGTTTGTGTGTGTGTGCATGTATGTGTGTACATGAAACATATAAATATATTTTAGCATTTATACATATTTTTTTACATGTGCACCAATGTTATATGCCTGTATTTATGAATGTTAGCATATATGCATGTGTGTATATATATGTGTATATATATATATATATATGTGTGTGTGTGTGTGTGTGTGTGTGTATGTATATATGTATATATTTGCATTTATATGTTTGTATATGTATATATATATATATATACATTTGTATATATATGTATATCTATATATGTGTGTGTGTGTGCGTGTGTGTGTGTGATGTGCTGTGTACATTTGAATTCGGAAAGAAAAATACTCAATGCAAAATTCTTACTCATATTTTTTAAGGAGAGAGCGTTGTTTCTTTTGTTATTGTTGTTGCAGTGCTGTAATTACTCTCCATTACTACTTCGAGTTTTGTGAGTGATATTTATCATGTAACATTATACATACACACGCACACATATGTACAAATATATATATATTTGCGTACATGTATATGTGCGCATGTACCTATGTATGTATCTATCTACCTATCTACCTATCTACCTATCTATCTAGCTAGTTAGGTAGTTATCCATCTATCTATTTATATATGTGGAGAACCACTTTTAGATATTATATTAAAATCACAGCTACGTTCATGTTAAATCTCTCTTTTAATAGGGTTTTCCCGTATTAGCATATAATCCAATTGCAGTGTGCTTGAAATAATAAAGTTCTTACATCCATTTTTATAGATGTTTCCAGACTATCTAAGCCTCATTAGCAGGATATTAGCTTTACTTCCTCTCTGATATAAGCTGCTTTAATTTATGTAAATTTTACCACCAGAATTTTACTGTTAGATTTCCACGTCGCCAGGCACGTGTTTTGGCCGAAGCATATTTAAACAGATAACAGCTTTGTATTCATACACATCACAGCTTAATATGACCGCCCCATAATATTTCTTTCAGTTTTGCGCTGTGATATAGATATTATTTTTATAATTAATCGTCTGTTTTGTTGGGAATTCAATATAGTATGAATGGAGGGTATGCTCATTATGTTTTCTATATATCATTGTTTTATGGTGTTTGGGGTAGTATGTTGCATATGTTTCTTATTGTAGATGCATAGTGAGCCCACGAGAGAATGTTGTACACGTATGGATATAACAGTTAGAAATATAAATTTTACAGTTCTCCCTATTACAATCGTATTCACGAATTATGTTGCTTTTTTGTAGATTGTTTTCAGGTTTACATATTCAAGGTTTTAGAAACGGGACGAATACCGCAAGAGGTACAAGCTACTGTTATAACGATTCTAACAATTTGCTACCAAGAAAGGAATATGGAGTGCTTAAACAAACACTACAAACGCTACAAAGCTAACATACAGACTAATATACCCAGCTATGAGCTTGAAAATACCTGATAACATAAACTAAACCGCTTTCAGAAATTTGAAATAACACCAGATTACAACTATGGAATTACCCCCAATGCAATACATGACTTAGAAATACGTAATTTAGAAATAATGGTTTCAAATTATTTTGGCACCGGGCCAGCAAGTTCGGGGGAGTAGGTAAGTCGGTTAGATCGACTCTAGTGCTCACTGGTATTTATTTTATCTACTCCGAAGGGATGAAAGGTAAAATCGACCTCGGTAAATTTTAAACTCAGAATGTAAAAACGGGCGAGATGCTTCTAAGCATTTTACCCAGCGTGCTAACGCTACTACCTGCCCGCAGGCTTAACCGATAAAGTAGTATTAACGACACAAATATATTTAAATTCTCCCAGTTTGATATTGCCCAAATATATCTGTACCTTTCGAAGCTTCAACTCACTAGGGATTGGAGTTTATATTACGCATTGTGATATTAAAGATAGAGATGTCGATATGTTCTTGCTCGGCAGAATATCACCGATTCCCAACAGATACCAATGATCCATTTCGATGGATGTCTTTGATGAGACACAAACTTGCGATCTATGCGGATTATTTATTTTGCATAGGCTTAAATCTATATTTAACGAGTTAACTATAGGCCCACGCAGAAATTACTCTCAGCGATCTCTATGAGCATAAATAGAGATAATCTGGTCAAAATATTGACAGATTAACCCGGATTCAGCTGTGAAGCTAAGAATATCACTTTGCATCAACGTGGTTTCGTGTTCAGTCTCACTACACAGCGTCTCTATGCCTTGTGAGTGAATCCTCTGCACTGTCTCCAGGCACTCTGAAATGACACCTGAACACTCTGAAATGTACGTATTGGGACTTCCAGCGCGAATGCCAAGCAGTACAGTATGTCGTTTCCGAATTTCTGACAGAGTGAATTGCGTCATGGTTCTGCTTTTTTCACAGACGGTATCCAACTGCTTCTCCTACACTGGTAGACAAAACCAAAAACAAACAATACTCATGCACGAAATTAAAATATATAAACTGGGAGTAATTTACCCATCACATGCTATATATATATATATATATATATATACGTCTAGTTAGAATAGAGGCAGCTGACGAAGGATTAATTCAAAGTGGCTATCTGTTTTCCTATGTGTTCGTTCCGTGGTCTGTAGTTCATAGTTCTAACGTCCTGTACCCTGATATACATCTATATACACATGTAGATGTAAGTATGTACATATATGTGTGTATACATGCATATATATTCTATATTCTTTGTATTATATATATATATATAAAGTAACAAAAGAATGAGACCTCGATATTAGATAAATAGAGGATAATTTATATATGTCATAATTTAGAACAAACAGTAATAGGTTGTCATTATAGTACTCGGAGTTTCGAATGTCGGAGGGAAGAGCTACGATGCATTCTCGTAGGCTATTAAGGGCAACAGACGCTATGAAAAAAAAGAAACATTGAATAAAAGGGAAGTTACTCTAAATATATACGTGTGTGCATGTGTATAGATATGGAGGTTTATAGAGAGTGAATGATATATCGATAGATAAACAGACAGACAGACAGACAGATAGACATACAGATAGATATATAGATAGATAGATAGAGAGAGAGAGAGAGAGAGAGAGAGAGGTAGATAGAAAAATTGATATAGATAGATAGATAGATGGATAGATAGATAGATAGATAGACAATTGCGTAATGATAAGGAAATACCACAACGCTGATGACACCATTATCATAATTCCAAAACTTACTTTTCCCCTCCTCGTTCACAAATCATTGACTTGAAAAATCCTAGCGACTGACTAATGTCCATTGGCAAGCAATAATTTGATAAAGATCCCTATTTTTACATTTTTACCATTTTATTGGACAAAAGAACAAATCGCATTTCTGTGGTAATGGAGAGAACATTGGTGCCAAGTACTATATTCTACAGAATACAACGGGCAATAATGTTTCCTCCGCTAGCAGAACCGACATGGCACGACCATCACAGTCATCATCATCATCATCATCATCATCATCATCATCATCATCATCATCATCGTTGTTCTCGTCTTCGCCGTCGTCGTCGTCGTCATCATCATCATCATCATCATCACCATCATCATCATCATCAACATCATCATCGTCGTTGTCGTCATCATTTTCGTCAGTACATTCAGCTGTAGCATACTCTAATGCCGGTTATATAGTCTATCGGTCAGTGTTACTGCTGCCATTACTTATCATCATCCTCGCCAACATCGTTGTCGTCATCATCATCGTCATCGTCGTCATCGTTGTCGTCGTCATCATCATCATCATCATCGTAGTCGTCGTCGTCATCATCATCATCATAATCATCAACAGCAGCAACCATTACCACCACCACCACCACCACCACCACCACCGTCATCATCATCAACAACAATACCTACTACTGCTGC
>NC_068986.1:28531560-28531846 GCF_001194135.2 Octopus bimaculoides | reverse complement strand
TCATCATCATCATCATCATCACCATCATCATCATCATCAACATCATCATCGTCGTTGTCGTCATCATTTTCGTCAGTACATTCAGCTGTAGCATACTCTAATGCCGGTTATATAGTCTATCGGTCAGTGTTACTGCTGCCATTACTTATCATCATCCTCGCCAACATCGTTGTCGTCATCATCATCGTCATCGTCGTCATCGTTGTCGTCGTCATCATCATCATCATCATCGTAGTCGTCGTCGTCATCATCATCATCATAATCATCAACAGCAGCAACCATTACC
>NC_068986.1:28528950-28531123 GCF_001194135.2 Octopus bimaculoides | reverse complement strand
TCTTGTACCAGAAATATCAACATCAGCGCCACTACTGCCACCGCAACCATGACCACCAATACAAAATAAAACAAGCACCACCATTACCCCCCACCATCTCACCCGTGCCACTCTCGCGACTACTATCACAATTAGTGAGTCCACTACCACGACCGACGTTGCTGTCAATATCATCATAAGTATTCAAACCAGCACCATTTCACTAACACCACTAGTTCCACCAATATCGCTAACATCATTATTCGCCACCACTACCACTACCACTACCACTACCACTACTACCAATAAACCATCACAAGCTGTGGCCTATCTGACCTACAGCATTAACTTCTCCCATTATCACCCGACCAGTAACCCTACTGTAACCGCAACACACAGCACTATCACAACCACCTTACCAGAAATATTACTGCAAATACACAGACCACGTGTTCTTACCACTTCATGGCACTGGTCTCCTGCTACAGAGCCTCTGACGGCCCATTTGGCAAAACTGATTTTTGTACGCTCATGCGCCTTTCATAAAATTTACTGGAGAGCATCATATCTCCTTCTCTCTTCTCTCTCTTACTCTAACCTCAGTGCTTCTTGAGGAATTTGATGAGGGAGTGTTGATCCGAGAGAGAAAAAAAAACATCCTCAAATCCTTTCAATTGCGATTATCATGTAATGTCTTTCACCATAGCCAGCACGTAGTAGAAAGACTTCGTATTTTTCTTTGCTAAGAGAATAGAATTTTTGCTTGGGCATGCCCGATGTGTCTATCAGATATCTTCAACTCGATATAGTTCGGAAAATCACCCACGTCTCAGTGAGACCTGTTTCAAGAGACCTGTCGAAAATACTGGCTGTGTTTGAATAAGCAGTTTGCTTTTGTCTCGCAACTTGTTTGGGCTCTTATTGTTGCCGCCCTTCTTTCTTTTGTTCTAGATGGCTTCCTGCATTTCTCGATTCTGTCTCCTCCTCATTGCTGCTACGAGTACCACAATGGCGTGGTACTGCCGTAGTAGTATCAGACCAGTCTTCGCGCTTGCGCATGGCAATCACTCACTCAAACAGTCGTCATTATCACATGCGGCAACTAGGCGTTCTCTCCGCGCCACCAGTCCAATTGACCTCCGATTCACTCCTTCATTAAAGCCTGTTATTGTCATTATGAAACTTTCTGACATATCTATTAATGTATACATTAATACATGGAAGCTTTCATGAACATATGCATGCACATGAATCGTATGCATATAAGTATATATGTATGGGAGAATTTACGAAAAAAACAGACGAGGACAAGTGGTGTAAACAACAAAAGGATGTATTAGTTTAACGCTCGGAAATAGAGAAAGTCTTTAACGTTTCGAGCTACGCTCTTCAACAGAAAGAATAAGGAGAAAAACAAGGAGAAAAACACGGAGAAAAAAAATTGGAGTATTATATATGTACCAAACCAGAACGACTTAACGAGATTAAAATCCTTAAAAGTTGTAAACGGACTGTAATCTGTCTCTAATCCCAATACAGCCTAAATGTGAATTGGCAAAGAATGTCCGAAATTTATTTCTTAAACATTTTCGCACAGACACAAATGTTCTAAGCCATTTAACTGCAAAAACATGAAAGTTAACTATAGTTGCATGTTGAGCATGGAGTGAATAACCACAGGCTGTAATCACAACAGGGAAATGCAACCCAGACCTGCAGAAATTCCATTGTCCAAAATAACAAGAGAGAGACTACACACAATGTATGTGGTTCTCAAAAGGATCCGGTTTCGATCTCTCAGCGTGGCATCATGGGAATGTAGCCTTGCACATGAAATGAGGTAGATGAAACTGTATACAATCTTTCTGGGAGTTAATGCCTGTATTTCAAAGATATGACCTCATCACAATGCATCAAGCGAGTCTCGTCTGAAAATTCTCTGTCGAATACCCGTCAACATACGAGCTACCTCAAGTAGCATATAGTCCGGCTTATTGAACAACTAAATACTACGACTGGCGCCGACGGAAAACCAATTACACATGCATGCACACAGGTACATACGATGTATGTATATATGTGTGTGTGCGTGTGTGTGTATGTGTGTGTGTACGTGTGTGTATAAACAGAGAGAGACTCGGACAACCAGACAGATACATATACACATAAATGCTCTTACATACGTAGCTGCATA
>NC_068986.1:28527877-28528537 GCF_001194135.2 Octopus bimaculoides | reverse complement strand
TATATATATATATATATATATATATTATATACAGTAGCATATGGCTGCATGAAAGATATGTATCATAAAAGTAGATGATCAGCGGCAATGGTTACCAGTAATTAGAGGCCTACAGCTTCGTTGGAAAAGAAAAGTAAACGAGAAGGAAAGAGAGAAAAAAATATGTACAGAGCCAGAAATCATTAACGAAATACAGATGCTAGACAATTTGAAAGGAATTGACTGAATAGTGGGAGGGGAAGCTGGAGCCGTTTGATGATTCAAACATACTGTGTACTATAGCATACTTAGGTACACACTCAAATTGGAAGGCGACAGATAAGCTTGTATCTATGTCAATATGTATGTGCATATGGATGTGAATATGTATGAATGTATGTATGTATTATGTATGTGTGTGTGTGTAGATACGTATACTTGTACATATACACACAAACAGAACGCAGGCATATAGATTTCTTAGAGACGTAGAGATAAAGCAAGGTACATAAAGAGTGGATGAGTGAGGGAAAGAGGAAAAGAGGAAAAGAGGAGAGAGATGAACGTACGCACTCACAAGGCGATTTTCATTCCCAAAGAAAATCTGGTAGATATATATATACATACATACACACACACACACACACACACACACACACATACATACATACATACATATAT
>NC_068986.1:28524490-28527737 GCF_001194135.2 Octopus bimaculoides | reverse complement strand
TATATATATATATATATATATGTATGTATGTATGTATGTATGTATGTATATATGCATATATTTATATATTATTTATATTATTATATGATCGAACGCCACGCATCCTTTTCCAAGTACGTTTTGTCTTAATAACTACGTAGCGCACTCTTCTTCTATCTCTACTATCTCTTTTCTGTCTATCTTTCTCCCTCTCTTGTTCTTCATCCTTTCTGCTTTTCTCTCCCATCCTTTTCCTAGTCTTCTCCTCTCCCCTTCACCGTTCCCTCTCTCTCTCTCTCTTACTCTTCTTCCATGACTATCTCGTCGCTGACACGTGACGAAAGGGGATCTGTCTTTCTATCCATTTACTTCCTAAAGAAAAGACGTGCCTGGCCTGTCTCCACTCAAGGCTCGTTCTCCTTGCGTTCATAATTATTTTTCCATCGTCCAACGAAGAGGACCCAATAAACCACTCCACTGTGCCGATAAGGACACAGGAATGGGTACTTCTGCCGACTTACTGTGGCAAACGTGTCACCAGAGAAAGAATCGGCAGAGTACCCCCCGAGATTAACGGAGTATGGCTGGTGGCAGTGATCATGCACAGAATGCAAGATGAAGCTAAAATCTTGAAGATTACTAGAACCAAAAAGGTTAATTGGGTGGGGTATGGCCTCGAGATGGCCATACAAGTGAGACTTAAAGACTTGCACGAGATCACAGAGGAGATTATTCTAACGGAAGACGTTAGGCTAAGAGTGGTGGTGGAAGGCAGACCACCAACATGTTTATTATGCGGTCAAAAGGGGCACATGAAAGCAAGGTGCCCTCAGAAAGAAAAAGAGGAGGAGAAGAAGCAACAGTGTGAAGGACAGAGTGCCAAAGTGGCGGTGCCGGAATGGGAGAAAGACATAGGAGAATCATTCACTGTCGTGAATAGGAGGAAAAGGAAAGAGCGTGTGAGCTCTCCACCAGAGAGCCAGAAAAGGATGAAGAAGATAGAGATGGAGGAGACAAGGAGGTGGTTCGATGCACCAGCAGTACCAACAATAAATAGACAGTAACGCGGAAGCAGAAACAGCATTGCAACACGTAGAGGAGGACAGACTTTGAGGATTTTTTTAGCGCATCAACAGAGGAACCAAGTGGAATGACTCGCTCGGACAACCCAGGTCCGTCGCTGAAACAAACAAATGTAAAAAAAAAAGAGAAAGAACAAGTGGTATATGGTCACATACGTCAAAAGTACTGCAATCGAACGGAAAATCACAAAATACAAATCTGTCATAAGGGTTAAGTTGCCACCAGAGAAATATCCAGAACGCATCAAAGGAATGATAAACGATAAAGAAAGACATAGTAAACTAAAAGAACTGTTCGGAAGCAATATAGACTCTTTAAGCGTTGAGATAGAATTCGACGATTTACCATTAGTCGTGGAGTACGAGGATGTGAAACCTTTGATGAACTGTCAAAAAGAAATATATTAAAAAAGAAAAAAAATAAACTTTTAAAAAAGGATGCTAAAAGGAAAAAAAGGATGCTAAAAGGAAAAAAACGAGAGAGAAAAAAGAAAAACTTTTTAAAATTGTATGATTTAACTGTTAAATAGTACTGCTTGAGAGTGGGGCTCATGCAGCCATTTCATCATTTTTAAAAATTATTTTTACATATATCTTTCATATTTCATTCGTTTTATGCTTTTGTACCCACGGTGGTGTTTTGTCTGTCCTTGTGCTGCCCCCTCTGTGTTATGGCCGTAGTGCCAAATAAAGAATAATCGTGTTGGTAAGCAGTTCTCTGTGAGCTGTGACTGAAGGCGGTGAGTCTCGTGTAACAGTGATCATATAGCGTCGTATAAATGCGTTCTTCCCCACCCCCTGCTTCGTTAAATTATGTTTCCAACATACAAGGATATAAAACATACCAAATACTTATAATATGTGAATTAGTAGCTCTAGTTCTCCGGATTTCCTAGGCTTGGTGTGTATACAAACGGATCGTCTACTTGTTTCTCTGTGATTGGTCAAGTGACATGTACATTCTTGATGAGACCCCAATAGGGGTTGAAAATCGGAAGAGTCAAAGATTGATAGAGACATAAATTTAGAAATATATATGTGTGTATGTATGTGTATATATGAGTGACAGAGTGAGAGAGAGAGAGAGAGAGAGAGAGAGAGAGAGAGAGAGAGAGAGAGAGAGAGAGAGCTTGTCTGTCTGTGCGTATGTGTGTGGTTGATAATAGACAAATTAAGTAATTTGAAAGACCTCTTTCAAAAAATACCATACTCTCACATGACAGATCATGGAGAAAAGATGTGACAGGATTCACGCTCCAGTCTATTATCCTATCATTAGTGTCATTAAACTGAGTCGGATAGACACATTAATATTCCATTGAACCCTATGCTGCACTCGTCTTATTCAGTTTAGAAACGATTCGAACTACGAAACAGCGTGTCCAAAATGTTTCAATCTTGGAACTGCTTTTATTGCTGCTAAAACTAACACCTGCATGTATACAACCCACGTTCATACACACATATGGAGAAGCACGTAAGTACACAAACAGAAGGAAGTAAACATTCACACATTTACGTACGTACACAAACACGTATATATTCATATATGCCAGCGTTTTTATGTGCGGTATGTGAATATTTTTGTTAGTGAACGTGTGTATGTGTGTGTGTGCTTGTATTCATGTGTGTGTGTGTGTCTGTCTGTCTGTGTGCATGTGTTTGGGGTAGTGTAAAGACACTGAATACAGTGGACAAAAACAATCTCAACTTAATTCAATACGATAACTCAATTAGAATATCCATCCATCTTTCTCTTTTTTTCCAATATACATACAATGCACGTATATAGAAATGAACAGTTGTACAAAAAATATTACACACACAAAACACACTTACATTGACATGTGTATATATATGCATACATATGTATATATACATATATATATATATATTTATATTTACATATATATGTGTATGTATGTATGTATGTATATATATATATATATATATATATATATACATATAAAAAATATAAAATATATGTACAACATATATATACGTTTAAACTAAATATAGTATAGATACATATATATATATATATGTGTGTGTGTGTGTGTGTGTGTATGTGTGTGTGTGTGTGTGTGTGTAAATGTGCGTGATGCGTAATACAAATATGTACGTATATATATATATATACGCACACATACATACATATATGTATTACACACATCACACACCCATAT
>NC_068986.1:28522479-28524157 GCF_001194135.2 Octopus bimaculoides | reverse complement strand
TGATGCTATAAATTTTTTTAAATCGTACACGCACACAAATATGCACACACATGTATAACACGGAATGATGATAAATCGATACGTACACGCATATATACGCATACGCATATCGAAGCTTGTGTGTACTGAGCATTAAGAATGCAGATATATACATATACATACATACATATATATATACATATATACATACACATATATATGTATATGCGTATGCATATAAAGATACATGTGGTGTATATATATATGCATGTGTGTGTGTGCGTGTGTGTGTTTGTGTGCATGTGTGTGTTTTCACAGAGAGTGAAAGCAGGTTTTTTTCTTTGAAACATATCTTGATGAAAAACTATTTTCTGTGTCTAATGTGTTTTATTTTTAAAATTTCTAATTCCATGAGTATTTTTACTTGTTACTTGAAATCAATCTCCTAATTTCGCATTTTCATCTTATCGAAGATTCGCGACGACATTACGGTAGTGTTCCATAGAACGAGAATGGTTTCTACGTTTGTGTCTTTGCTTACTTTATATATATAGACATTATATTTTCGATTCTGATTAGTTACAATAAATATCATAAGAAATATCGCGGACGATTGTTCAGCACTACATATTTGCGCCAAGTTCTGTCATAGCGTCGAGGTATTTGGAACCGCCTGGCTTAGTGATTCACGTATTCGGTTCATGATCATAAGATCGTGGGTTCAATTCCTGAATCGCTCGGCGCATTTTCATCTTGATCTAAACACATAATTCAATATTGCTAAAATGAGCAGCAACTGCTGTCTGCTTCCTGCAGTCACATTCTCTAAATTCTGTTCCTTTGGGTCATAGGTGAAGGGGCTGAGAGGATATCTAGGTAAGCTCGTGACTACCTAGGCACCGAAAACAACAAACGACGGCGTGGTACGTTACCAAGCCATATTCACTCGCGAGTGACTGCTAGCTGTAATTATATTCAGATATTTGAACACTTGGTGTCGCCCTGTACCAAAGACATCGAATATTTTATTCTCTTTTACTTGTTTTGGTTATTTGACTGCGACCATGATGGAGCATCGCCTTTAATCGAACAAATCAACTCCAGGTTTTATTCTTTGTAAGCCTAGTACTTATTCCATCGGTTGTCAAGCGATGGTGGAGCGACAAACACAAACACACAAGTACTTACGTACATATATACATACACACGACCACAAGTAAGAAATAAATGCAAAACAAGGTGGAAAATGTACTCAAATACCAAAGGTAGAGTAACATGCTTTTATTATTTTCTACTCTAGGCCAGAAATATTGAAGAATGGGGCCAGTCGATTAAATCGACCATAGTACTTAATCTATTAACCCCGAAAGGATGAAAGTCGACCTCGGCGGAATATAAATTCAGAACGCAGTGGCAGACAAAATACCGCTAAGCATTTTGCCCGGCGTTCTTGCGTTTCTTATTTCTTTATTGCCCACGGGACAAACAAGGATTACATCGACCCAGTGCGTAACTGGTACTTAATTTATCGACCCCGAAAGGATGAAAGGCAAAGTCGACCTCGGCGGAATTTGAACTCAGAACGTAAAGACAGATGAAATACCGCTAAGCATTTCGCCCGGCGTGCTAACGTTTCTGCCAGCTCACCGCCTTATATACTTTTATTACCGCTGTAAAATTTTCAGAAAAATTTTACTTA
>NC_068986.1:28520997-28521221 GCF_001194135.2 Octopus bimaculoides | reverse complement strand
ACAACTACTACTACTACTACTACTACTACTACTAATGCTACAACTACTACTACTACTACTACTACTACTACTACTACTACTACTACAAAACTATCTAACAGCGATAGCGATTACTGGAGGTAAAGCGGTATGGGAGTAGCAACATAAAAAACATAATTTGACAGAAAACCGTGAATGTCTGTGTATGTGTGTGTGTGTGTGTGTGTGTGTGTGTGTGTGTGTGT
>NC_068986.1:28520150-28520987 GCF_001194135.2 Octopus bimaculoides | reverse complement strand
GAATGAATTTAATAAAAGCGTCTAAATATGAAACATCATGAAAATTGTTCAAAATGAAGTCCTCAAGCGACACATTTTTTTCTATTCGAGTCAATACAGAATTACAGATAGTATTTATGGAATTTTGATTTACTGTCGGGTGACTTTTGGCCAACCCTGTATGTGAACACGCGTGGCTCAGAGGTTAAAGTATTCAACACACGATTGTGAGGTCGCACGTTCGGCTCCCAGCAGCACGTTGTATTTTTGAGCAAACCACATTATTCCACATTGCTTCAATCCACTCAGATAGCAAAATTGAGTTGCCCCTGTAATTTCAAAAGATTAGCTTTATCTCATTCTGTGCCATGCCAAATCTTCATGAGGACTATGATGGAATGCTGTGGAATGCTCAGCCACTTGCACGTTAATTTCACGCGTAAGCTCTTTTGTAGAACGAATAAATTGGAGCACCCGTCACAGTAACCGAAGTGGTGCCATTTTTGTTGATATAAATATACACATGCGCATGTATGTATCTACATTCGCACGCACGCACACACACACACACACATACACTCCAAACCACACCACATACAAATACACAAGCACTCACTCACACACACACACACACACACACACACACACACACACACACACATATTCTGTTGTGTCTTGGGAGAATCATCTTTTTGTGCCTTATAATTTAACACGCTCACCGGCAAAATTTCCACTTATTCCTTATTTTCCTAAAGTTTTCGTTGCGTCTTGCAATCTTTTCAATAGTCTTGACTATTTTAATGGATTAGCCTTATCGCATTAGTCAAGACTACACTGAAGACGGAAATAAGTGTGTAA
>NC_068986.1:28518016-28519577 GCF_001194135.2 Octopus bimaculoides | reverse complement strand
GTGATCATCTGTATGTACTGTACAATGGCCCAATAGTTAGGGCCGCTGTCGTGGGATCGCGGTTTCGATTCCCAGACCGGTCGTTGTGAGTATTTTTTGAGCGAAAACACCTAAAGCTCCACGAGGCGCCGGCAGGGGTGGGGGCGAACTCTACTATACTCTTTCACTACAACTTTCTCTCACTCTTTCTTCCTGTTTCTGTTGCACCTGTATTTCAACCGGCCAGCCTTATCACACACTGTATCACGCTGAATCTCCCCGAGAACTACGTTAAGGGTACACATGTCTGTGGAGTGCTCAGCCACTTGCACGTTAATTTCACGAGCAAACTGTCCTGTTGATCGGATCAATTGAAACCAACGTCGTCGTGACCGATGGAATCCAACGATAAATGCATATTTGTATACACATATATGTATGTATGTGTGTGAGTGCGTGCATGAAGGCGCGTGCCTTGGTGGTTAAGGTGTTCCGTTCTTGATCACAAGGTCGTGAGTTCAATTCCCGGCCACGCGTTGTGTCCTTGAGCAAGACACTTTATTTCACGGTGCTCTAGTCCACTCACCTGGCAAAAATGAGTCGGACCTGTAATTCTAAGGACCAACCTTGTCACGCTCTGTGTCACGCTGAATCTCTCTGAGAACTACGTTAAGAGTAGACGTGTCTGTGGAGTACTCAGCCACTTGCTCGTTAATTTCACGAGCAAGTTGTTCCATTGAACGGATGAACTGGAACCCTCGTCGTCGTAACTGACGGAGTGCCACATATGTACATGCATACATACACACACACCCACCTCTAAATAATAGACTCACCTGCTGATGACGATATGAGTGTCCAGTTTTCATTGACCTCGCTGCGCAAATGATTTATTTATAGTAATTATCTGTATTCGCTGTACATTAGATCACTCACTCCACTCCTAAATCGACGTTGTTGGTGCCTGAAGAGGTTCCACACGAATAGATTTATATTAACTTCTTCCCCACAAAATAAAAGAAAATAATTACTTCCATGAATTCATCGTGGATAAAAGAAAGAATATACTTTCTCACGAAAACAAGTTTTCGCGTCTTAAAATATGCACTGAGAATTAACAAAAATACATGCAGCCGACGCTCCGGTATGGGTGCAGTCCAATGAATTAAACCAGTAAAAATGAATTTACAAAGGTACGTCAATGTATATATGTGTGTGTGTACATATGTATGGTAGGGAGTATGTTTGCAGATACACTCGTCAACGTTGACAATCAGATCAGCACATTTATGGGGTTTTTTTACTATTCTTACCTCTAGCAATGCTGTTTGCAAATAACTGATTGCAAATTTCTGCTTCGTCTTTATTTATGTGTGACACCTGTCCACAAGATCTATACAATAAAATAAATACTCCAATTTGGCTTTTATGTATGCAAGTATGTGTGTGTGTGCGAGTGTGTGTTTTCATACATACTTACATATGTATAGTTGACACACACACGCACATACACACATATATACTGAGGGATATAGATATACATGCATATACATATGCATATATACATATATATATATATATA
>NC_068986.1:28516117-28517664 GCF_001194135.2 Octopus bimaculoides | reverse complement strand
AGAGAGAGAGAGAGAGAGAGAGAGAGAAAGAAAGAGAGAGAGAGAGAGAGAGATGTATGTATAATCACACGTATACATATGCTAGCAGAAGCTTTGTCATATACATACATACACATTTGTGTTTTGAGATCTGTCACCTCTCATAAATATTCAAATGGTTATTGGTTTTGTCGGTTGTTTAGATCAACTTCCGGTGATTCAGTGTAACAATGCTGTACCTCGCATTATATCCCTTCTCCATCCTCCACCCTCCATCTTTTCACACTGTCCTCAACCTATCTTAGTGTTCCATTCAAGCGTACCATTGATAAAATACTGTCCTGTCTTTATTCTTTTTTATTGTATCACTATTTGATGAGACTTTAGGATCATTTCACTGAGATGAATCAATGACAATCATAGGTCTGTGGTAGGTTTTCATTTATGTTTTACTTGATATTTTTTGTTTATTTATGTATTTATGTTTTTATTTATTTATTGTCAAGTGTATGTGATGAAGGAGGGATTTTGGTGTTGTTGCTTTTTCTAGATTGCTTTTTTTTTATTATTATTTTTATTTCTTCTATAACAATTAATGGAGTGTACTATTTATTGCTTCGAGTCGTTCTTTCTTTCTCTTTTTCTTTCATCTCTCTCCCTTTCATTGAATTTTGTTCATTGTCTCTCACTCTCTCTCTCTCTCTCTCTCTCTCTCTCTCACACCTCTTTCTTTCTCTTTCTCCCCCACTCCTCTCTCTCTCTCTCTCTTTCTTTCGCTATCTCTCCTTTTTTTTCAGTCTCTTTATCTCTTTATATACCTAGCTATTTAGATATCTCTAATTGTCACTCTCTCTATTAATGTGAAATGCTTTTGCAATTTATATCTATATATATACTTATATATACATATATATATACACACACGCACGCACACGCACACACACACACACACACACACACACACATACATATATATATATATATATATATATATATATATTAAAGTGACAGTACCTTCGACTGGTATGCGTCAGGCGATAGCTCTTCTCAATCAGGGTTCAACTTAGGCCAAACAGCAACTACTATTACAACCACAACAACAATAACCTTAAGGTTATCTTTTCTGCATCTTTAGGTTTTGTACGCCCCTCCTTACGTTATATGTGTATGTGTTTGTATGTATGTATATATGTATGTATGTGTATTGGGAAACTTTCTTGAGTAGGACATCAAATTTCGCTTTGTGGCTTATTCAACCAGCTGAATGAGCCGTTTATGAACTTCGACTTAAATTCAGCGCTGTATTGAATTATTCCAATTAGTAAATGTCCCGTTCTTTTTACAAACTAGCATCGAATAACTTTATTTTTACGCTTATACACATACAAACATACATAAACACACACACACACACACGCATACACACGTACACACAAACACACAACACGTATTTGTATATGATATATGCATAAGTTTGTTTGTATGCATATATCTATTTATCTATCTATCTATCTAACTATATATATATACATATATATATATATATATATAAACATACACGCGCACGC
>NC_068986.1:28514099-28516082 GCF_001194135.2 Octopus bimaculoides | reverse complement strand
ATATATATATATATATATATATATACATATATGTGTGTGTATATATACATACATATATGTGTGTGAATGTATACGTATCTATATGTATATATATATATGTGTGTGTGTGTGTATGTGTAAATATACAATATATATACACACGCATACATATGTACACACATACATATATATATATATATATATAAACATACACGCGCACGCGCGCACAGATATATATATATCGTTGAAATTTATAGAAAAACAAAAGACGAAGATAGCAAGTGTATTAATTTGACGCTCGGGAAAAATGAAAAATATTTTATGTTTCGAGCCTACGCTCTTCAGCGGATGGAAGTAAGAGAAAATATACAGAGAAAGAATGAAACAAAATTGCAGATTTCAGTGTTCCACCATGGCGAATGCATATATACGTTTCGTTTACATGGAGCAGCTGTTTAGGGTGTCTTAGCCAAATCTCACGGTGTTATTACCTTCGTAATTAAGTGTATACGTGATGTAATCATTTCTTTCTTTATTGTTCAATGAGTGTTGTCTAAGAGACCCGATGCGGCATTAAATGCCATATGGACTCATTTTACGCTTCTGCCTGCGTATATCTATTTAACTTAGATCCTGTCAGTGTCAATCACTGATGTGGAAGTTACCAATTCTTCTTAGTATCTTCCTAGTCCTAATGTCCCAGTTGCAGTTTTTCATCAGGTGTCCGGTCTAATATGTATGTATGTATGTATGTATGTATGTATGTATGTATGTATGTATCTATCTATCTATCTATCTATCTATCTATCTATCTATCTATCTATCTATCTATATGAACAGCGATGTCCTGCATAAGATGATTTATTTATCTTCATACATACATACATCTTTACATACATACATACATACATACATACATCTTTACATACATTCATACATACATACATACATACATACATACATACATACATACATGCATGCATATTTAACTTCTTTGACATAACCTTCACGGGATGTACCAGCTTGAAAACGAACGATTACCGTAAACGTAGAGGAACGCCATGAAAAATAAACGAATAGCAAGAAAACAAATGAATGCTACGGCGGGAAATGAATGTCATGAAAATAAATGAATGCGATGAAGATAAACAGGCGATATGAAGTCGGGATACATTCTATGCTTGTAAATGAATGCTTTAAGCTTAAACGAATGGCAATGAAACTAGAAGAATACTATGGCAATGAATGAATGATATATATAAAGGCAAATGAATGCTATGGATGCTTTGAAAGTAAATGAATGTCAAGAAAATAAATGATTGCAATGAAGATAAATGCATGCTATGTAGACAAATGATTGTGAATGTCAGTAATGTAAACAAATGTCGTGAAGATAAATTGATATTGGTATTTTTAAAACAAATGCCCTGTCTTGAACAGGAATGAATGCTATAAACATAAATGTTAGATTTTGGAAAGAAGAAATAAAATAAAAGTCTTGAAATTTAATGAATCGTTCGAAAATAAATGAATGTTATACATACAAATGAAAACAAATATTAAACGAAATTAATAAAATAAAAATGAAATCTGTACATAGTGAAATTTTATTCTCTCTGCTTACTTTGTCAATAGTTTTTAATATTGATTTCAAATTTTGGCACAAGGCCAGCAATTTTGGGGAGGGGTAAGTCGATTACATTGATCCCCAGTGTTCAAATGGTACTTATTTTATCGACCCCCGAAAGGATGAAAGGCAAAGTGGACCACGATGGAATTTGAATTCAGATCGTTAAGACAGAGCATTTTGCCTGGCTTGCTAACAATTCTACCAACTCGCTGCCCGAAAGCAGCTTTTAATATTAGAAAGTAAAATAAGGCAGCGAGTTGACAAAATCTTTAACACGTCGGACAAAATGCTTAGCAGCATTTCATCCGTTTTTCCGTTCTGAGTTAAAATTTCGCCAAGTTTGACTTTGCCCTTCATCCTTTCGAAGACAATAG
>NC_068986.1:28512287-28513811 GCF_001194135.2 Octopus bimaculoides | reverse complement strand
TAGAAAGCAACACAAAATATAGGCGTCGAGATGGCAGAATCGTTGAGGAGTCAGACAAAATGCTTAGCAAAATTTCCAACACAAAATATAGGCGGCGAGCTGGCAGAAACGTTAGCATGCCGGGCGAAATGCTTAGCGGTATTTCGTCTGCCGTTACGTTCTGAGTTCAAATTCCGCCGAGGTCGACTTTGCCTTTCATCCCTTCGGGGTCGATTCAATAAGTACCAGTTACGCACTGGGGTCGATGTAATCGACTTAATCTCTTTGTCTGTCCTTGTTTGTGCCCTCTGTGTGTAGCCCCCTTGTGGGCAATAAAGAAATAAGAATTTCCTCCGGCTGCTTATGTTCTGAGTCGAAGTCAACTTTATTTGTCATCCTTTCGGGGTCGATAAAACAAAGTACTAGCTAAGCACTTCAGTCGATGTAATAGACTAACATACTATACCCTCAGCTTGCTGGCCTTGTGCCAAAAACTTGAAACAATATTAGAGAACGAAACTTGTATTGACCTTCATACCACATGTAGCCTTCGGTTACTCTAAATAAGATTTTAAAGATTACCTATACACTGCGTTGCTACTTTTGATCCAAGAAGACATCTTTTGTCGCTTACTAACATCTCCATATGTCACTAAGTTACTAATAGCCAATATGATAAAAGTCATTTTTACAGTCTCGACATTCTTTCTTTTGTGTCCAATTAAACAATGACCTCATTAGAGCGAGAAAAGCTAATTCATTTCTTTTAATATTGACATGCCACTGGTATCTTCCTCAAAACATTTCCGTTTCCTTCTCAATCTTTTACTTTAATGGTACTTTAATGGTTTTAGCCATTAAACTGTTGCCATACTGAAGCACAACCTTCAAATGTATTTTTCGGTGATATAGATGCCCTCTTCCCCGATAATTTGTCTTCTGATGTCATGGATCTGCTAAAGGATGAAATGAAAAGTTGATCTGGCTATGAAGAAAAACAAATCATATATAACTACATATACAACAATGTATTTTCGTTCAAAGCATCGGTTTCTTTCGGTCACCAGTCTTACTACACAGCCATACCTGTTTCTTAGCCAAATCTCACGGTGTTATTACCTTCGTAATTAAGTGTATACGTGATGTAATCATTTCTTTTTTTATTGTTCAGTGAGTGTCGTCTAAGTGAACCGATGCGGCATTAAATGCCGTATGGACTGATATCTATCTATCCATTTATCTATAGCTTAGGAGAACTCCTGCAACAATTCGATATGAAAAGGGTGAAATGTAATTCATAATCGTTATATAACCAACTTGAATTTGCACTTGATTGATTCAATAAAGTTGTCATTACCACCACCATCACAATCTCCGTCACCATCACCACCACCACTATCTCCACCTCACCCTGACCGAAGTGTCAACTATTTGAATTATCACCATCACTACCACCACTACCATCACCACCGTCAGCAGCAGCACCACCACCACAATCCTCACCACCATCATCATCATCGCCACCATTAACACCGCCACCATCAC
>NC_068986.1:28509208-28512277 GCF_001194135.2 Octopus bimaculoides | reverse complement strand
ATGAACCGGATAAACATGAAGTCAAATCTCTATAATCGCAAAAAGATATGTCTTTTATCTATCTTTTAATCAGGAGGGAAGCTTGTGCTCGTGGCACTTGACAGGGCATTCAAGACTGGTGTAAGGAAGGAAGATACCTTCAAATTGGTGACCTGGCTCAAATTGTTAACCCTTTGAATGCGAAAGCGGATATATCTTCTCAAAATTTTAGTACCATTAACATTGAAAAACAAAAGAGAAAACCTCTCCTTCTGCTACAAGAAGAAGAGACAACCCCATTGACACTTATTACAAAAGACAATTTTTCGGATTTTCTTGTTCAAATATTTAATCCAATATCACGTGACAGAGCAAGAATGAAATACTTTTAGTCATGGATATACAAACCACACCTACAGGAGATACTGAAAATACATTACAGAAGACAATATCATTTCTATGTTCTTTTGTTTGCTTTTGTGTGGATAATTAAAATCATTAAAGTAATGACCATGAAATTTAATTAAGCAGTCGAAGGTTAAAACAGAGTGAACTCCACCGCTGAAGCTACTGAAGCCGCCAGGTAGTAATCTTAAACCACAAGAAGAATTTGGGGGAATTTGAATTTAAGACACAGTACCGGAACAAATATAGCAATCATCCGATATTGTTACATTTACGCCAATCCACGCCGAGGATTGGTGCTTATTTTTAAAGATACCGAACGGGTGAAAAACAAATTTGATTTCGGCAGATTTGAACTCAGAACGCAGAGGTCAGAGTAAATAACACGAAGCATTTCATCCGATGCTCTAACGACTCCGCCAATTATCCGTGTAAGTAGAGACCGTTTCTTTAACCGCTTACAATTACTGTATTGATTTCTCACGTTGGAAACAAGGTTACTAATTAGCCATGCAGGGATAGATGATCGATCGCTTGACTGAATCCCTAGTACATAAACAATCTCTTCTTCCCCATATTCCACCTTCTCATCATCACCATCATCATATTCATCATATTCTTCAGCCTTATCATCGTCATCCTCGCCATCATCACCATCGTCGCCATCATTGTCGTAATCGTTGTCGTTGTCATCTTCGTCATTTTATTGTCGTCATCTCCGTCGTCGTTGCCGTCGTCGTCATCGTCATTTTCATTGTCATTGTCGTCGTCAGCACCATCATTGTTATCATCTTCATCGTCGTCGTCGTTGTCATTATCACCAGCAGCACGACTACCACCACCACCATCATCATCCTGAACGGCGTCGTCGTCGTCATCGCCACCATCATCCTTGGTATCATTAGCATCATCATCGTCATCATCATCATCATCATCATCATCATCATCATCATCATCACCATCAACATCATCATCATAATCATCTGATCTTGTCTCATAAAGCTGAATACCATGCGTCATTATCGCAGTCTTTTACAATTTTTCATCTTCATTGTATTTAAAGTGTGTCTACATCTCGATATCATCCTTCCGTGTAATTTCTTGGTTTACCTCTTCCTGCTTTCTCAATAGTTTTGCATTCCATTAACAGTTTCAGTAACTAACATCTTTCTAATCAAGTGTTCAAAATATTTAAGTTGTCCCTCTTTGATGGCTTCCAATGAGATTCTCTTAGCTTATACGATTCATAGTAATTTGTCGTTGGTTTTGTATCCGATTTTCACAAAAATGTATTCGCTAATAGATAATTTATAGATCCGGTTGAAACGGAACCTTAAACACAAAGAAACTAATAGTATGAGTTATTCATTTTAACATTTCAGCGTTCTGTCGCTTAACACATGAAATTTTGTAGGCAAATGAAGGCGACAAACTGGCAAAATCGTTAACTCATCGCACATTTCGGCCATCTTTATGCTCCGAGTTCAAATTCCACCGAGACCGACTTTGCCTTTCATCCTTTTCCGGGTCGATAAAATAAGTATCAGTTGAACTTTGGATCGATATTATTAACTCATTCCATTCCACTAGAATTGTTGACCCTTTGCCAAAATTTCAAACTATTATATAGGTAAAGGAACGCAGTGGCCTGGCAGATTCGTTAAAACATTGAAAAAAAAAACAGCCTGTAGTGTTTGTTTCTGGCTCTTTATATCCTGAGTTCAAATCCTACCTAGGTCAATTTAGCCTTTCATCCTTTTGGGGTGTTGAAGTAAAATATAGCAGTCAAATACTAGCGTCGGTGGAATGGACTAAGCAATTCCTATTGAAATTACTGGCCTTGTTTTATATGCACAAGATCAAATTGTCCAATATTAGTTCCAAATTTTGGCACAAGGCTGGCAACTCCGGAGGAGGGGGCAAGTCGATTACATCGACTCCAGTAATCAACTGGTGCCTATGTCATCTATCCCGAAGGGATGAAAGACAAAGTCGACCTCAGCGGAATTTGAACTCAGAACATAAAGACAGACGATATACCTCTAAGCATTTTGCCCAGCGTGCTAACGGCTCTGCCAGCTCGCCGCCTGGCCACTATTATATAGCTGCAAGGCTACGAATGCTAGAAGGTGGTTTTCATGAATTATTTTCATGAATTATTTTAACATGCCACAGCTCTTTTATATCGATCCACTAATGGATGAAAAGCAAAGTCGATCTTGGTGGGATATCAAATCAGAACATAAAGAAACCTAGCTTTACATCATAATATATTTTGTCTGAGGCTACATTGACATAGCTATTAACTACTTTATTTATCTATAAAACTGTCTCACTAAACAAAAAAAAATCTATTCTATAAGAATTCCATTCGGAAAATGCTAGTATGTTTTTAATGTCAGCATCTTTTCCTTTGCCTCTACTTCTGTCTACATCTCACTCGATCCAGCCTTGTCTCGTCCCTTTGTCTTCCTTTTGAAACTGTTGAAAACATCCGGCTGGTCTCTGCCACCACTACGAAGGATGCGAGATGTTTTGGCACAGCCGTTTTGGCACAGTCATTTTGGCACGGCCGTTTTGGCACCGCCTATTTGGCGTCATTAATTCGACGCTAATTTATTTATATCAGCCTTTGAATGTTCTTCCTTCCTTTTCACCCCTCCCCTCTCTCTCTCTCTCTCTCTC
>NC_068986.1:28507821-28508494 GCF_001194135.2 Octopus bimaculoides | reverse complement strand
CTCTCTCTCTCTCTCTCTCTCTCTCTCTCTCTCTCTCTCTCTCTCTCTCTCTCTCTCTCTCTCTCTCTCTCTCTCTCATTCTATCTGTATGGGCATGTTTGTGCACACGCATGCATGTGTGCGTGTGTTTGGCTCAAGTGCCAAAAAGTACTGTCATCGAAACAGATTCAGTATCCATTCAACCTTGCCAAGCCGCCGGTGTCAAAACAACCACGCTGAATCGACTCATTTTCTGCATTAGAAAATAGTTTATAAAACACTTCACTTTATCCTGTATCTAAACACCTATTACTTCCTCAAGAAAATACATACTATCATTGGCTATGTTATCTCTGCAAGCATTAACCAATAGAAATTGGAATAAAACATTAACAGTCACCGACATCAATTTCACCAGAGAAAACTGGTAGTGGTAATGGACACAGCAACGTCACCTAATATTGTAACCCTAAGACAATGTCTTTTACATTGCCTTTCTCTTCCAACTTCTTCTTTGTATGTATGTAAGTATGCATGTACGTACGTACATACGTATGTATGTGTGTATGTATGTATATATGTATGTATGGATGGATGGATGGATGTAGGGATGGATGTGTGTGTGTGTGTGTGTACTAGATATAAGACATGAAAGTACAGTTTGAAAATACTTATAAAATTCCTTACATGTGTT
>NC_068986.1:28507462-28507811 GCF_001194135.2 Octopus bimaculoides | reverse complement strand
TATATATATATATATATATATTCTTATCTAATAGCTCCTATGATGCTCTATCTCTAGTTTCTTCTATTGATCATTCAATCTCTAGTCTTAATTATTCTCTCCTTCCCACTATAACGACATTACTCTATCTTTATGGATATTCAGCACTCCTCCCACCTCTCTCTAACTCCACCTCTCTCTCTCTATCTATCTATCTATCTCTCTATCTCTCTATCTCTATCTCTAACTCTCTGTCACTTTCTATCTCGTTTTATTTCACTATTAATGCGTCTCTATCTGTTTTACTTCCACTCATCATATCTGTCACCTGCCGCATGCATCCCTGTGTCACATCTTCATTCTCCAATCT
>NC_068986.1:28504213-28505309 GCF_001194135.2 Octopus bimaculoides | reverse complement strand
TTTCCATATTTCATCATCAATTTCCCTCTACAAGTTCTGTTCTCTTTCTCTCACTCTCTCTCCTTCTCTCTCTCTCCCTCCCTCTCTCCATGTTTCACTCAATGTCCCTCTGTGTGTGTATGTGTGTGTGTATATATACATATATATATGTATATATGTGTGTGTATATATATATATATATATATATATATATATATAGCATACACATACAACAACGCTTATACATACATATATATATACATATGCATATATGTATATACATATATACACACATATATACAAATATGTGTGTGTATGCATATCTGTGGATCTAATATCTCTGTGAATATATCCACCCCCCTCTCTCTTTCCATTTATTTATCTCGCGAAGAGATCTGTCCTCTCACTTTTCTGTGCCTCTCATCTATCTATCTATCTATCTATCTATCTATTTATCTATCTATCTATCTGTCTATATATCTGTCTATATATATATATATATATATATATAAATATATAGATATAGGGCGAGTGAAGGAGAGAAGTATTTAGACGTATATCATATATATATATATATATATATTTATATCCATCTATATATCAATCAATCAATCTCTGTACCTATCTAGTTATCATATATGTTTTCTTCCTGACATTATTATATTATCTGCAATATTTCTTTCCAGCATTTCACCACTCTACCCTTTCCTTCGTTATCTTTGCCAATCCCTCTCTCTCTCAACCTCTATTTCTCTCCCTCTTTGTCTTTCTCTCTATCTATCCCCTTCTTCTTCGTTCTCTCACTCATGTCTCACCTCCTCACTCTCGCCCCCACCCTTCTCCCCCATAACATCTACTACACCTCTTACCTCTCTTCCTTTACTTTCTTTTTCATCTCGTACTCACTCGTCCTCTTCTACACTTTCTTAATTTCACTCCACTTCTCTTCCCCCTCTCTCTCTCTCTCTCACACTCATTCTTTCTCAGTCCTTCTCTTTCTGTCACTCACTCTCTCTCCCTAAACACACATATATGCATCCCTTTTTTTTATTCGTTTGCTCTTCCACTCATATCTCTGATGCCTCTCTCTCTCTCTCTCTCTCTCTCCCTCTCTCTC
>NC_068986.1:28503363-28504202 GCF_001194135.2 Octopus bimaculoides | reverse complement strand
TCTCTCTCTCTCTCTCTCTCTCTCTCTCTCTCTCTCTCTCTGTCCCCCTCATTTCTTTCTCTTAATCTCCATTCAATACATTGTACCGCTCAGTCACTCTCACTCTCTCACCATCACTCTCTCTCTCACCATCTCTTACTCTCACCATATCTATCCCTCTCTCTCTCTCTCTCTCTCTTCTGCTACTACTCTCTATCATATTTCTACTCATAATATATTTTATGGGTATTTTTTCTCACAACCCCTCATTTCCTTCGATAACTCTTCCTCCATTCTATTTCCTCTCCCTCTCACCTCTTCTTTTACTGTATTTCCCTCTCTCAGTCTCTCCCCCTCTCCCTCTTTCTATCTATCTCTCTATCCATCTACCGTTTTCTCTTACTCTTCCAATCACATGAATGGAGTTTTTTCTTTATTCTTTTCCGCTTTTATTTTTTTGTTGTAATCTGTCCTTCATTTCCTTCAACAATTCTCTCAATTTACTTCATCTCAGAATTTGATTTCCCTCTCTATCTCTCTCGTTTTATCACCACACACACACACACACACACACTCTCTCTCTCTCTCTCTCTCTTTCTCACAACCTCTGCCCCCCCCCCTCTGTGTCTCTCCCTTTCTAATATTATCTTACATTACAGAATTTTTTTTCACTTATCTCCCCTGTCTCACACTCTCCTACCTCAGTCTATCCCCTACCATTACTTCGACAACGCGTTGTATATTATAACAGCAACGATTTTCTTTGATGCTGCGCCTAATGCCCGCATATATAGAACCAGATCAGAGGAATGTAGGTATTCGCATAAATAGATTTTTATCAACTTGCTAGTTGGAATCCC
>NC_068986.1:28502663-28502891 GCF_001194135.2 Octopus bimaculoides | reverse complement strand
GTATCTGCGCATTTGTATACATATATGTGTGTGTGTGTGTGTGTGTGCGCGTGTGTGTGTGTGTGCGTGTGTGTGTGTGTGTGTGTTTATGTATATATGTACATATATATGTATGGATATATGTATATATATGTGTGTGTATATATATATATATAGAGAGAGAGAGAGAGAGACGTATATATGTATATATATATATAGACATACATACATATATATGTGTGTATATAT
>NC_068986.1:28499789-28502388 GCF_001194135.2 Octopus bimaculoides | reverse complement strand
TATATATATATACATATAGAAACACGCCGCATGCACACAGACACACACCTACACACACTTACATACACACATATACGTGTGTGTGTGTGTGTGTGTGTGTGTGTGTTTATATGCGTGTGTAAGAGACAGGGGAAATGTGTGCGAGTGATTAAAAAACTGCCTGCGATATGATGATAAATAAGCCACCAATGGATTTCTAAATCACATCATCATCATCTTTATTTATTATCATTATTATTGTAGTTCTTCTTGTTGTTGTTGTTGTTATTAGCTGCACCACCGTTGCCTCCACCACCAGCATTTTTGTATTCATCATTATTATTATTTTAGGAAAGTATAGATGTGCTCTACAAGTTATGTGTATACTAGTGTGAGTGATACAGACAGCAAGTATACAGCACCCGTACGTTTTATTTATAAATTAGCTTTGAAAAGTTACACATGGTGTCACAAAAGCAAGGTTTGCTTTCCGTGTGTAATTGCGTTCTCTAATTGGCAAATCTGCGTCTCTTATACAGGATAATAAGGTTTTCGTTTACTGAGACCGTCTGAATGAAACGTGCCTCTACCATCACTTGGAAAGCTGCCACGATACGACACGTACGAGTGACTAAGACCTCAGTAACGGCAGCAATGGAACAATACTGGATGTTGATTCTGCATCCGTCTTCTGCTAGGAGGAAATGATCGAATTTTTTTTTTATAAATGGGGTTTTTATGTAACACTCGCCAACAGTATATTTCACCATATTGAATATAACGCCGATATCGGCATCTTCTTTAAAACCTCTTTCAGCATGAGATACTCTTTAAAATAGCTACCATAACTGTATGATTACTACCATTGCAACAACAGAACTATTACAAATTGCAGCAGTATCACGGCAATAGGTATAATTAGTAATATTATCGGTAAGGCGGCGAGCTGGCAGAATCTTTACCGCGCAGAGCAAACTTGCTCCCAAGAACTTGCTGACCTTATAGCATTTTCTTTTAGCGATGTACAAGTGTGTTTGTATACAATATTAATTTTGTATCGTTGTGTGGTTTGCTTATTGTTTCTGATGTCCTTTTAGTATTTCGTCTGTTGTGTGTACAGTGCGGGTTTGGATCCATATGTATTGTGAAAGTGATGTTTTGAATCTTTTGTGCTGGACGGTGTTGTATTTTGTTATGCATTATCGAGTGACAGTTACGTAGGATATGAATTTTGTCAGTTGTAGATGTTACAGTGCCGTATATTGGTTATTTACGGGTATTTATGAGCTGTGTGATGAATATGTTGAGTGGACTTTGTGTCATATTGTTTGGTCATAATTGGTTGGTGTATATGGTAGTCCATTGTTTGGCAGTATTTTTCATAGAACATGTGTTTCCAGAATCGTGTTATTTTTATTGGGTGATGCTTGTGTAAGCTGTGTTGTATGCAGAAAGAGAGAGAGAAAAGAGACAGACGGACAGAGAGAGAAAGAGAGTAAGAGAGAGGGAAAGCGAGTAAGAGATTGAAAAAGAGAGAGAGAAAGAGAGAGAGAAAAGAGACAGACGGACAGAGAGAGAAAGAGAGTAAGAGAGAGGGAAAGCGAGTAAGAGATAGAAAGAGAGCGAGAGAAAGAGAGAGAGAAAGAGAGAGAGAAAGAGGGAGAGAAAGAGTGTAAGAGAGAGAGAAACAGAGTGAGAGAGAGAGAAAGAAAGTGATGCACAGAAAGAGGTGTAGAGAGAGTGAGAGAGAGACAGAGAGAGTTAGAGAGACATAGGGAGAGAAAGAGTAATAGAGAAAGAGATAGAAAGAGAGATAGAAAGAGAGTAAGAGATAGAAAGAGAGAGAGAAAGAGAGAGTGAAAGGGTGTAAGAGAGAGAGAAATAGAGTGAGTGAGAGAGAAAGAAAGAGATGCACAGAGAGAGTTATAGAGAGAGTGAGAGAGAGACAGAGAGAGTTAGAGAGACATAGGGAGAGAAAGAGTAATAGAGAAAGAGTAATAGAGAAAGATAGAAAGAGAGAGAGAAAGAGAGTAAGAGAGAGAGAGAAAGAGAGTAAGAGAGTGAGAGAGAAAGAGAGTAAGAGAGAGAGAAAAAGAGTAAGAGAGAGAGAAAGAGAAAGAGAAAGAAAGAGATGCACGAAGAGAGAGAGTTATATGGAGAGAGAAAGAGAGAAAACCTTTTCCATCTCGGACCATAAATAGCCAGACGAAACACGTGCTAACGATTGGATATGGTGTGACGATGTTCGTAATGTAGCTTTTTATCGGACTATTTGTAGGTTTGTGAGTCGAAATACGGCTTTTAAGTTTTGTCCGCAATATCTTGTACCTCATCATCATCATCATCATCATCATCGTCATCATCATAGTCATGCTTATTACTATTATTATAAGGAATCGTTTGCATGCCGGGCGAAGCGCTTTGCAGTATTTCGTCCGTCTTTACGTTCTGAATTCAAATTCCGCCCAGCGTCCGACTTTGCCTGTCATCTTGTCGGGATCGATAACTTACGTACCATTGAAACACTGAAGTCGATGTAATCGACTAGTTTTCTCCCGCCAAATTTCAGGCCTTTTGTTGTTGTTGATGATGATGATGATGATGATGATGATGATGATGA
>NC_068986.1:28497476-28499599 GCF_001194135.2 Octopus bimaculoides | reverse complement strand
GATGGTGGTGGTGGTGGTGATGATGATGAGAAGGTGGAGGGGAAGAGGGAAGGAAGGGAAGAGGAGGAGAAGGGGAAGAAGAGGGAAGGAAGGGAAGAGGAGGAGAAGGGGAAGAAGAGGAGGAAGAAGAAGAAGAAGAAGAAGAAGAAGAAGAAGAGGAAGAAGAAGAAGAGGAAAAAGAAGAAGAGGAAGAAGAAGAAGAAGAAGAAGAAGAAGAAGAAGAAGAAGAAGAAGAAGAAGAGGAGGAGGGCCAGGTGTTCCGAGCAGCGATCAATATCTCAAAGAAATGCTCGAGTCCGAAATGATTAAGCAGCAATCACTTTTGATTTTTATCATACCACGCAAATACAAAAAAAGAGACGATATGCCGTCAGCAACAGTGGGGTGACCTTAGTAAATATGACACCAGACGTGATTTTAAAAAGTGACAGGGTAATGATATGTCCCACAAATGGCTGCTAATAATGGCTATTTCAGTTTTACCATAAATTTGTGCTTGCGTGAGTGCCTGTATGCCTGTGTATATGTATATAAATGTGTGTATGTGTGTGTGTATATGGGGGAGTGTATCATTTCATGCGTTTAGTATGTTAGATCGTCGTCATTCGGCGAATTGAAGTTGTTTGACAGTAGGTGTCCACGTCAGTGTGCATTTGTGGCTCCATTTAGATGTATTTGTTTGTGCGTCTGTTTCTGTGGGAGATCGTGTAACTAATTTAATTTTGTATGTGGTTCAGGCATTATGTCTTTTTTTTCTTACTCCGATAACTGGAATATATACGCATTCATTTATACATACATGCACATATACAAACATGCATACATACATACATACATACATACATACATACATACATACATACATATATATATGTGTGTGTGGGTGTGTATGTATAGGAGTGGTTCTGTGGTAAGTAGCTTGCTTACCAACCACATAGTTCCGGGTTCAGTCCCACTGCGTGGCACATTGAGCAAGTGTCTTCTACTATAGCCTCGGGCCGACCAAAGCCTTGTGAGTGGACACCGTTTGTCATTCGCTACAACATCTGCCTGTGTTCGGACTGTCTTTACACAGAGACCATCCAGACTCCTACCTTCGCGGTGAACAGGAATTAATCTTCTGTCTTCGCTCCTTTGTGTCAGATGAGCTCAAATCACCTCCTCTTTTTATCTGACGTCAACCTCACCTTCTCTCTTCATTCGATACCAACTCCACACACACTAGCACTGACCACTTTCCAGCACCCACACCACACACTCAGACACAATCTTTAATAGTGTCACAACATATACCACTATATGAACAGCCACGCACACTGTTTAACTCAGTACACACACCAAACATCATGATCCACAATCCCACTCTCACACAAGAACATAATACCTGAACACAAGCTATAGATGCATACACACACAACATACATAGACAAAGATAACTTTCGCCCACATATATCCATCATAGACATGCACACTGTTTGGTCACAGATACACACACACGCACATACACTCACACATGTGCACACACCACTTGAAAAAGCACACAACAACTGCTACACACAACACATACACACACAAGTTACACAGACAGACACTCACACACATCAGAGTCGCTCGCCCACATTCACACATACACTTACGCACTCACACACACCAATCTCACATACACACACACGCACGCACACCTTCTCTTGGAATCCCTAGCACTTTATTATTTCTTTTTCTTTCAGCCTCTTTTTTCTAATCATTCGCCATGCTGGACCGCTGAACTCTACACGTTTGTTTCATTTCCTTCGGTTCATTTCTCTTATTCCTTTTTCTTGAAGAGCTTAGGTTCGAAACGTAAAAGACGTTTTCATTTCCTCGAGCGTCAGACTAATATACTTGCTTGTTGTTCATATACCTGTCTTCGTCTTTTGTTTTTCTATAAATTTCAACTATGCATACATACATACATACATACATACATACATATATATATATATGTATATATTTAATGTATATATATACATAGATATATACATACATATAAACATATATATATGCATATATGCATACATATATATACATATATATACACATAGATAAATTTGCATATATATACATATATACATATGCAAATTTAT
>NC_068986.1:28496101-28497466 GCF_001194135.2 Octopus bimaculoides | reverse complement strand
ATCTATGTGTATATATATGTATATATATGTATGCATATATGCATATATATATGTTTATATGTATGTATATATCTATGTATATATATACATTAAATATATATATATATATATGTATGTATGTATATATATACATATATACATATACACATATATATAGATATATACATTATACATATATATATATATGTGTGTGTGTGTGTGTGTGTGTGTGTGTGTGTGTGTGTGTGTGTGTGTGTGTGTGTGTGTTAAATTTTACATGGAAATGTTTGACAGTAACTTCGAAGTTTCGGCTTACTAGCTGATATGAGGCTCTAAGCTACGTTGGGCTTTCAGGCTTTTATATATAGTATTTTGGCTGGGTGTTCCTTTGATGAGTAGAGTAATGTAAATCAAAATCGAGTTTGATGTATGCAACCAGAAGTAGTTATGTAGGAAGTGAGAGATGAAGAATAACAAGAGAAAATTCCATATTTATAGGTTGTGGTGAAGATAGTTATTCTGATATGATACGGGAAGCTTGTTACTGTTTGGATTTGGCTGCACATATATGTAAAGAGTGTTTATGTAGCAGATGTGTCGTTATTTGTATTGACTGAAGTTTTTCTTATGTTGTTGTGTCTGGGGGAGATTCTTATGAGTAATCCAAATCCTTTGTATAGGGAATTGTACAGAACTTCACGAAAAATGTTTATTGAAAAGTAGCAGAGACCACTTTTTGTGCTAATCAGTTCCTTCAGCAGAAGTTGCATTTGACGAATGTTTACAGATATCACGATTTAAGTTATATATTCGTAATTGCTGAACACTCAAGTGTTAAGGTTTCTTCTGCTAAATATTCTTCCTTTGAAATTTGTATTTCGAATACTTTTACAGCATCACTTGACTTTTTATGCACCAGCCCCGTCTATGTAAACGCATCTGATTCCAGCGAATATCACTGACTCATTCTGCTGTTGAAGCGTACAAACGTGTGATACTTTACACGCATGCATATCGCAGTAGCATAACCGTATCCATAGAAGATCTATAGGTTTCATTTAAACTGTATGGTTTAATGTGTTCCCGGATCATTTCATTTATGTTACGCATACACACATACACACACAAGCAAACACACACACATGAACTTATATGTATATACCTACATACAAACACATACATATAAATTCTACCTTCCTCACTGTATATCCAACTTAAGTTAGATATACATATTGTTATATACATATTTGTATTATTTCTAACACAAATGTGTGTGCGTGGGTGGGAGGAGTAAGTCTCCGCGTCTGTGTGAGATTACATGCATATGTGTGTATACATATATATGTATGTTTACATGTGTCTGCGTATATATATATATATATATAT
>NC_068986.1:28494955-28495681 GCF_001194135.2 Octopus bimaculoides | reverse complement strand
ATATATACACACACACACACAATACACACACACAATACACACACACGTTTATACATTCACAAATACATGGGTGGGCGCTTGTAGCGGTTCCGTTTGGTGTACGAGTTTGAGTGAGTGTAAAGTCTAGATATCATCTCAATTTCATGGATGAATACATAACACTAACAGACATATTTAACTTGAAAAAGGTGGTTCCAGAATTCAATGAAATCTCAAATACCACACAACATATAAATTTGATATATAATTGGTACATACACACAAGACATACATACATACATACGTACATACATACATTAACATAGGAAGTCACTCACATACGTACACATGGACAGGCACGCACAAAGAGATATAATATATCATTATACTTTTTTTCAAAAATTGCTGTGAAATTCAACTTAAGTTGTCATTTCCCTCTGGGAGAGATCTTGAGCAGAATAGCTATGAATTTGTTTTGTATTTGCCAAATATATACATATAGAAATTCACATATATTTTCTAATGGGCGTGTAATAGTAATAATAATAATAACAGAAACAACAGTAATAATAATAATAATAATAATAATAATAATAATAATAATAATAATAATAATAATAATAATAATAATGATAATAATGATGATAATAATAGTTATTATTATTATTATTATTATTATTGTTATTATTATTATTATTATTATTATTATTATTATTATTATTATTATTATTATTATCATTATTATTA
>NC_068986.1:28492244-28494090 GCF_001194135.2 Octopus bimaculoides | reverse complement strand
GTGTGTGTGCGTGTGTGCGCGTTCGCTCGACCACTTACGTCTGCTCAAATTAGACGTTCAAGAAGTACCAGGCTTTAAAAAAATGTACTGGGACCGATTTGTTCGATGAAAATCTTTTTAAGGAGATGCCCCAAACGAGACCACGTTCTAATTACTGAAACAAGTAAAAGAAAAACGAACGCAAAATAAGTCGATTCTTCTAATGACAGTGGGATAACCACAGAAAATTTGACGTGAAAGAGGCGATAAAAATAAGAGAAAAGTAGAAGCCGTGCACGATTTGAACCGTGATTCTAAGAACAACCAGATGCAGTAAAATAATATGGAGAGGATGTATGCCTTGTGTGTTATATCTTTAATTAGCACTAAGCGATACGCGCTCACATGAATTACGAGTTGAAATAATGAAAAGACAACCAATGAAACCTCACTATCTTTTATACACTCGTGTACGTTTGTATATATATATGTATGTATATGTGTGTGTGCCTGTATGCATGCCTGCATGTATGTATGTATGTATGTATGTATGTATGTATGTATGTATGTATGTATATATGCACTTGTGTTTGCATGATTGTGTGTATATATATATATATATAGATGTGTGAATGTAGGTTTCTATGTATGAATGTATGAATGAATATATTATGTGTATGTATGTATGCATGTATAAATGTTTGTATGTATGTATGTATGGATGTATTCATGCATGTATGTTTGTATGTATGAATTATGTGTATGTACATATGTATGCAGGTATGTATGTTTGTATGTATGCATTACGTATATGTGTGTATGCATGCATGTATGTATGTATGTATGTATGTATGTGTGAGTATCACTCTATGCGTCCGGATCCTTGCGTGTGCAAGCAAGTAAATTTCTGAGCGTATGCATTTGCATACAGTTGCAAATATTTATGTATAGTTTTCAGTGGATGAGGGACTATGCGTGCGCATGCGGTTATGTATGAAAGAGAGAGGGGGGAGAGAGGGGGAGAGATGGGGGAGAGAGATAGGGAGACAGAGAGAGAGAGAGAGAGAGAGAGAGAGAGAGAGAGAGAGAGAGAGAGAGAGTGAGAGAGAGAGAGTACAATAAACATGGTCGATAACGTATTGAAACAGCAATAAATACGAATAGAAAAAATATTAAAAGAATTTGAATGCATTAGAAACATTCTACAGATAGAATTACATACTTGTATACAATGTTTGATGTAAAGCTTGTGAGAGGCGGGTGGGCACTGAGTACATCGTACCTGGACCTGAGTATTCCCTGAGGTCTCAGAAATCGTATATACTCGCAAAAAGGGAGAGGATCCCAAAAGAAACTTTGTAACCCTTGATAATATTCTTCTCATATACCCTGATGTGGTTTATGTAATCGTACATAAATCTGTTATGTATATGTGTATTCGCGTGATTTTCATGGTTCCTTGCCCCCACAAAGTGAATATGCATGTAAAGTAAAGTTGTGGAATACCGTACGAGTGGAATACCGTACGAGTGGAAATATATATGAAAGAAGGTTTGAAAATGCACTTATTTTTAAAAAATATTTATTTACTTAACCGGTTTCACTTTTTTAGAAAAAGATTATCAAAAGTCTTTGAGAATAATAAAAAATGTTAAAAAACAGTCTGAGTATTAAAATGCATATATACATTCTTTGATGATAAAATATATTTAAAGTATAAAGCTTTGTATGAACTTTGTAGTGTTACATACTGATTGTCATATTAAGGTGAAATTGTTAAAAACAGTGTTAAAAACAGTGTATGAAAATACACATATGGAAAAATACATATACATATACATATTCTCATACATATTCTTTGACAATC
>NC_068986.1:28490200-28490638 GCF_001194135.2 Octopus bimaculoides | reverse complement strand
ATAGATAAATAGATATATACATATAAATATATAATACATGTGTGTGTGTATATATGTATGTGTATGCGTGTGTATGTATGTATGTATGTATGTATGTATGTATATATATGTATGTATGTATGTATGAACAGTGAGACAAGCAAACAACAAAAAGTCAAGATATAGATATATATATAAAATATCAAAATGAATAGCAATAACTTGTTGACAATGAGATAGAGAAACACATTTGGTTACGTCTTTTGGGGACATCAGAAACTTGAAGTGGCTGTGTGGTAAGTAGCTTGCTTACCAACCACATGGTTCCGGGTTCAGTCCCACTGCGTGGCACCTTGGGCAAGTGTCTTCTACTATAGCCTCGGGCCGACCAAAGCCTTGTGAGTGGATTTGGTAGACGGAAACTGAAAGAAGCCCGTCGTATATATGTATGGGTGTGTG
>NC_068986.1:28488431-28489448 GCF_001194135.2 Octopus bimaculoides | reverse complement strand
TCTTTTATGTTTTTGTTTTGTTAACTTTTCCCCTTTATTTCATTTTTTTATTTTATTTTGTATATTTATTCATTTAATTAATTGTTTATTTACATTCCACCTGTTTTAATAAAGGCGCAGGCGTGCCTGTGTGGTAGGAGTTTTGCTTCCCAGTCACATGGTTCCGGGTACAATTGCACTGCGCGGCACCTTGGGAAAGTGTCTTCTGCTATGGCCTCGACCAAGGCCTTCTGAGTGGATTTGGTAGACGGAAACTGAAAGAAGCCCGTCGTATATATGTATGGGTGTGTGTGTATGTTTGTCCTCCACCACTACCTGACAACCGGTGTTGATATGTTTATGTCCCTGCAACTTAGAGATTCGGCAAAAAAGCCCTATGAAATAGGTTCCACGCTTTTAAAAAAAAATGAGTATTGAGTGAATTCGTGCAACTAAGCTTCACGTCGGTGCCCCAGCATGGCCGCAGTCCAATGTCTGAGACAAGTATAAGATAAAAGATAGGACTTTCTCTATCCAAAATGGAAGTCAGTTATGTAGTAATTCGATTAAAATATACTGTCTTAAAAAACAAAAAGGACACGTTGAGAAAAATAGTCCTAAGACTGCGCTGGTTGTAATATATTTGAACATACTTTCGAAAGATCAGGGCTTGCTTGTTTATAATTTCACCAAGCTCAGTATTTTGATTCTCGTTCGAAACTAAATTTAAGAAAATGTGTTGTATATTGGAGGGAAAGCTAACCCATGGCAGTTTGGCTCCTCGTAAGATGCAAACCACAAGACAATGTGGTTAGCCTCTTATTTCTTTACTGCCCACAAGGGGCTACACACAGAGAGGACAAACAAGAACAGACAAACGGATTAAGTCGATTATATCGACCCCAGTACGTAACTGGTACTTATTTAATCGACCCCGAAAGGATGAAAGGCAAAGTTGACCTCGGCGGAATTTGAACTCAGAACGTAGCGGCAGACGAAATACCGCTAAGCAATTCGCCCGGCGTGCTTACGTTTCTT
>NC_068986.1:28485472-28488052 GCF_001194135.2 Octopus bimaculoides | reverse complement strand
ATTTCTTTACTGCCCATAAGGGGCTACACACAGAGGGGACAAACAAGGACAGACAAACGGATCAAGTCGATTATATCGACCGCAGTGCGTAACTGGTACTTAATTTATCGACCCCGAAAGGATGAAAGGCAAAGTCAACCTCGGCGGAATTTCACCTCAGACGTAACGGCAGACGAAATACCGCTAAGCACTTCGCCCGGCGTGCTTACGTTTCTGCCAGCTCTCCGTCTTAGTGGTTAGCCTTTGTGTAGTCACTGGGCCTGATAGAAATAGCTGCCAAATTTTCTTCGAGTTACGCTGTACCGTATTAAAAGAAGAAATGTAGGCATAATAGACAATATAATCCATAATACACAACAGGTCGAGAGGGTCACGACTTGGGTATCTTTAGTCATAGGGTCATAGGTCAAATTCGATCAGTGTTGATCGAGGGATGAACAATAACGATGCTTTTTTTTTTTTCTTCCTTTGAAGATGTGTAGCCTTGTGGTTAGGGCATTGCATTTGCGATTCACGATCTTAAGCCCGTGCTTTTCATTCTCGAACCGGGGGCGGTAGGTTATGTTTTTGAGCAAAACACTTTATTTCACGTTGCTCCAGTCCACTTTACTGTAAATCGGTTCCAGCAAAACCTGGGAAATTAACACTGCGACGGATTAGCGCTCTTTACAAAGCGGGCTGTAGTACATTCCTTCAATTTGTTGTTGTTGTTGTTGTTGTTGTTGTCGTTGTTGGCACTCCGTCGCTTACGACGTCGAGGGTTCCAGTCCCTCCGATCAACGGAACAGCCTGCTCGTGAAATTAACGTGCAAGTGGCTGAGCATAACAGTATGTACGTATGCATGCATGTATGCATGTATGCATGTATGTATGTATGTATGTATGTATTATGTATGTATGTATGCGTGTATGTATGTTATGTATGTATGTATGTATGTATGTATGTTTTATGTATGTATACGTGCATTCATTTCTGAGCCTCGTTAGTCGTAGTTTTTAGCTTTTAGATAATTCTACGAAATCCATTCGATCATTGCAATAACGCAACGATAGGAATATCGTATAGCAAATACTTGGGAAGAAGAAGGAGGAGGAGGAGGAGGAGAAGAAGAAGAAGAAGAAGAAGAAGAAGAAGAAGAAGAAGAAGAAGAAGAAGAAGAAGAAGAAGAAGAAGAAGAAGAAGACATAGCGACCTATGGGGTGATGGCCATAAACAAAGGAAGGATATTATTAAGTTTTGATGAGATTAAATGAAGACGTTCCAGCGGTGTTAGTCTGAAGCTACGGAGCCTAACTAATTCTAATCTATTGCCGAAAGATACAGGACGCTGCAAATATCTGTTATATGGTCATTAGCATAAATGCTATCGTATTATTGTATCAGCATTGATATGGTGGGGAAGATAAAGATAAATGGTAGAGAGAGAAATCAAATAAACACGTGAATTCCTTGTTTAAATGAGTCTGTATCTGCCAGTCGATACTGCAACAATTTGATTATACTAAACACCTTACAGTAAGAGAGATATTTCAATGAATAATCAATACGATGGAACTTATTTAGAACATTCTGCTAATAGACTACTAATTATTCTGAATTTCGTGCCAGGATTCCCCTTCCAATTTCGTGGACTGCAATATAATTGCAACAATAGAAACTAGCATAACAGAGAAATCGATGCTCTTGTACGTAAAAGAAGTGAAGTGTTTCATTGTTCTTATGTTTAAACCCTTCCAAGTTCTTCTCTGATAATCATCCGTTCTTAATTGGGATGTCTTTTATGGTAATACCAGTAATTATTTGCATTAATTGAAACACACCTAGATGCATACGCACACGCACACACACACACACACACACACACGCAAACACACACACACATACACACACACACACACACTCATACACATGCACACATATACATATATACTGTATTCATGTGTTGATCCGCGTTAAACGAATGAGGGAAAGAGAACGCAAAACATGATATGGAGTATCTCTACATCGCTTATCTCTTATAAAATCTGGTTATATTAAAACCCAAAGAAATCACCATGATCCCAACTGACTTCAGGTTTGTCTGTGAAGTAAAGAAATTCTCTCTGGAAGTGTAGAGTTCTAGGTTCGATCCCGCTGCGTATCACAAAGGGCGAGTATTTTCTACAATAGCCGCAAGTTCGCAAGTTGATTAATAGTTTTTGAGTGGATTTTGATGCATGAAATGGTGTGTAATACCGTCATTTTTGTGTGTTTGTGTGTGTGTGTGTGTGTGTGTGTGTGTGTGTGTGTATGTGTGTCTGCGTGTCTGTGTGTATGTCTGTGCTTGTGTGTGTATAATATATATATGTATGTATGTATGTATACATATATACATATATATATACACAGACCTGGCCGTAAAGCCTTTTCTGTTTGTTTTCCTGTCTTGTTTTTTGCCAGGTCTGTATATATATATATGTATATATGTATACATACATACATACATATATATATATATTATACACACACAAGCACAGACATACACACAAACACGCATACACACACACACACACACACACACACACACACACACACACACA
>NC_068986.1:28483690-28484846 GCF_001194135.2 Octopus bimaculoides | reverse complement strand
ATATATATATATGTACAGGACGGGCTTCTTTCAGTTTTCGTCTACCAAACCCACTCACAATGCTTTGGTTGACCCGAGGCTATAGTAGAAGAAACGTGCCCAAAGTGCCACGCAGTGGGACTGAACTCGGAATCATGTGGTTGGGAACCAAGCTTTTTACCACACAGCCATATATGTGTGTGTGTGTGTGTGTGTGTGTGTGTACATATATACATAATACACGCACAAACACACGCACTGATAAATAGTTTTTAAGTTTTAAGCGCAGTATTTTGATGTGATCCGTATTTTAGAGAAAAACGGATGTCCGCGTTATTTATTAGAAGTTTTAAATTAAAGCGACATATGGTGGAACGGCGTTGCTAAAATTCAAAGATGGTGGCTTGTACAGCCTATAGTTTCCGGTAAGTGTAAAATAAAGGCAGTAGTTTCAAAGTAACATATGATAGCTTAGGCTCCAAATACAAAGCTTAACGTTTAATAAAGTGTACGGGTAGCTTTCTTTTAGAACGGAATTGTAGCAAACGCTGTGAAATTCTTCTTGAATGGCAGCTATTTCCTAATAACCTTCTTGTTAATTAATCTTGTATGTAAGCGAGATAAGTGAAAGGAAACAATAGCTTATTGTGTTGGGGAATATATCCGATTGCTTTATCGTTTTTAGTACTGACTTAACGAGAACACGCTTCTATGAAACAGCAAGAGCGACATTTATATAGCAAAGACGCTGGATAGCTTGAGAGGCGTAAGTACAATCAGAGTTGAACTGGACACACATCATCAATGGTTATGAAAAGAGTGCTGTCTAGTCTGCAGGCTATATTGATTATTATAGATGACAGGGTCGCTGTATTTAATAATGAATCATTTTAGCATAGAAAATGATTGAAAGTATCTAATTCAAGGGAAACATAGACAGCTAATATATAGATAGATATCACACTGGTGAATTGATATTAAATTAGCCACTGAGAGATACGACGTGGATGTGCGGGAATGTGTGTGTGTGTGCGTGCGTGTGTGTATGCGTGTGTGTATGTGTGTGTGTGTGTGTGTGTGTGTGTGTGTGTCGATTAGTACATTATATTGTACTTGCATGAATTTGGAAATAAATGAGTATACGTACGTGTGAATGAGTGTATATGATGTATGTATG
>NC_068986.1:28480024-28483680 GCF_001194135.2 Octopus bimaculoides | reverse complement strand
CATACATATACGCAGATACATATATAGATAGATAGTTGCATACATGCATACATACATGCATACATACATACATACATACATACATGCATACATACATTCATAACAGCATGAATCTACAAATATACCCATTATCATTTGGAAATATATATATATGCTATATAATTATGATCTGCAACAGTAGTAGTAGTAGTAGTAGTAGTAGTAGTAGTAGTAGTAGTAGTAGTAGTAGTAGTAGTAGTAGTAAGTAGCAGCAGCAGCAGCAGCAGTGGCAGATTCTCGCCAGTGTGTATTCGGTGTATTTGGCCATTATAGAATTATAGATAAATGTTTAACAAAAAAAAATACTAAAGAGAAGCAAGAAGATCGATGGACACATTCGGAAATAGCGAAGTAATTCAAGAAAAAGTAAAACGGCCGGAAGGATAAACATCGTCGCTGTAAAAATAGAGAAATCATAGCCATAGAGAAGCTATGGGTTTGGTTGAAAGAAAAAGGGATAAAAACAGGGAACAAAACCCCTTATCACGGTTACACACAAGAGCAAACAATTGGAATTAAAATTATGGAAGCAAAATTGACAAAACTAACATGATAATAGCGTTGAATGTTTGGCCAAGTAGGTGGAAGTTCTGAATTATCTTTTTGTGTGAATATGCCAAGATGACAACACAAAGAATGCCAAAACTAGAATGATAGGATACGGACACAAAGACACTCGGAAGTTCTCAAGGAATTTCGTTTGGAAATATATCGAAAATTGCAACCAACAAAAGCCGGAAGCTGTTGTTGAAAAAGACTGCTTGTAGGATCTTATGGGATTTCTCGCTGGAATTTCATTGTATAAAATGAATTGAAGAAATCTGATATGATTATAAAAGAGGAAAATGGTATGTAATGACAGAATTTGCTTAACGAAATCCAAACTAAAGGGAAAAAATTGAAATGTATCTGGATTTCACCAGAATACTGAAAACTGGGATATGTTAGATAAAACTGGCGGAATTCATCGGTGAATTTCACGGTAGCCATTACAAAAGTTATCACCATTGTCATGTGTGTTGGGGGAAACAATACCAAAACGGATGCTCAAAAGATGGGAAAACATTGGAATTTTGACCCAGAAATTTGTAATCTTTTCTTCTGCGAGACTCAGTCTGAAAGGTATTTGGTTGTTGAAGAGAATTTAAGAGTGCACGTGCTTGTGATCGCTTTCTCTTTGCATTTCTGTAATTTAAACAGACACAGGTCATTATTATTATTATTATTATTATTATTATTATTTGTGTGTTTTAGACTGTCCAGTTTCCTGTTTGACGTATAAGGTGAGCTTCAAATGCGAACGACGCATGTGGCCCAAACATTTCCATCTACTTTTTGTTATTCCTTCACTTATAATTGGTACTTTCATTGCGTCTCGAATGACTTCATTTCTTAAAAAAGCATATATTTAATGACAAAGATCCTTTGTTATTCGTTATTTGTAGACACTAAAACGAGTATATTCTATATACTGGTCTCATTTTGACACCAGGCCAGGAATTTCGGAGGAGGGGAGTAAGTTGATTACACCATCCCCTAGTACTTGACCGGTATTTATTTTATCGACCTCTGAAGGATGACATGTAAGGTCAACCCTCAGTGGAATTTGATCTCAAAATGTAAAGATAGATGAAAAGCCGTTAAGCATCGGCCCGGTGCAGTAACGATTCTGCCAGCTCGCCACCTTCACTTTATTTAATATATCAAAAGCAATAGTTGAGGCGCAATGGCCCAGTGGTTAGGGCAGCGGACTCGCGGTCATAGGATCGCGGTTTCGATTCCCAGACCGGGCGTTGTGAGTGTTTATTTAGCGAAAACACCTAAAAGCTCCACGAGGCTCCGGCAGGGGTTGGTGGCGAACCCTGCTGTACTCTTTCATCACAACTTTCTCTCACTCTTACTTCCTGTTTCTGTTGTTCCTGTAATTCAAAGGGTCAACCTTGTCACACTGTGTCACGCTGAATATCCCCGAGAACAATGTTAAGGGTACACGCGTCTGTGGGGTGTTCAGCCACTTGCACGTTAATTTCACGAGCAGGCTGTTCCCACTGGACGTCATAAGCGACAGAGTGCCAACAAAAGCAATAAAAGTTAATGCCCATACACAGTGGAATTCCTATAGATTTGAGAGGATTCGTATTTTCTCATAAGCATCTATAGACTTCCATTAAATTCAGATTTTTAAGGACCAACAACTATCCATACAAATTCAATGATAGATATTTAACTATTCAATTATGTGTCCTGAAACATTTCGTCTCTCCGCTGGATCGATTTTCATGATTTCAATTTTACTCCAATCTCTGCTTATTTCATCAAGCTGCATTTTGTTATTTCGTTATTAAAACGTCAATGTTATCAGGATAATCCAAACCTGTGAAAAACTTTCCATAAATACATTCATTTCATTCTTTTCCATCTGTGATTCTTTCGGTTATAACATAGTTTCCCTGAACAGCAAACAAGAGGGGCTGTAGAACACCTCCTTATATCATTCTCGTCCTAAATTTGAAAAATGAAACACCATGCTGATATGCAATAGCACAGTATGTTGCCACAAAAGCCCAACACTTCTTGCAACGGCAAATATCATTTCCAGAAATCTATCCAACAAATGTAACAAAAGAGACAGAGTCAGTACGATCTTCACAATTTAGACCATATATATGTGTGCGTGGTTGTTTGTGTGTGTGTGTGTGTGTGTGTGTGTGTGTGTGTGTGTGTGTGTGTGTGTGTGTGTGTGTGTGTGTGTGTGTGTGTGTGTGTGTCTGTGAGTTTGTGTATTCATTATAAGTCTTATATGATGAGGAAAGGTCAATTTGTTGAAAAAGCAAGAGAAAGTAATTACATCAGATCTGAAAAATCCAGCAGAAGAGTTGATTTAGCTTTTCTCAAACAGGAAAAACTTCGACCAAGATCAAAAATTTAACAGGAAAAATGACAGATGGTTATGTGCAGACCCTTCTGAAGTTCCAAGTGCTATGCATAGAAAATTTCCTGCAACTGTCATGGTTTTAGGGGTTGTCAGCAATGACGGATATGTGATGCTTCATTACTTCTTTCCACAAGGCCTTAGAGATAACTCTGCCGCCTACATTAAGGTCCTAGAAATAATTGCTAAGCCCTGGATAGACAGTGTATGTAATGGGAGGCCACATGTGTTTCAGTAAGACTCTGCAGTATCACACTTGGCTCTAGTAAAATAGGAATGGAAAGCTGAACATTTTCATGATCACGTAACTCCTACCATTTGACCTCCGAATTCCCCAGATCTCAATCCATTGGAATATTATATGTAGAGAATTTTTGAAAGAGAGATCAATGAACATGCCCATAACACCAAAGATTTTTTGAAGCCTGCCATGGTCAGAGTAATGTCCAAAATGAACCAGAACCATTTGATTCGAGCATGCAAATGATCTACATCTCATATAGAAACAATTGATGAAGCTGAAGGTGGCTTTATTGAATAACATTATAGAAAAGAAGGTTTATTTGTATCCCCATAGTATTTTTTGATAAATAGATTTATCTGTTATTATATATCTGTTTTTGTATAAACATAAACCTGTCCTCAAATATCTTACGCACCCTGTATGTATGTATATATATATATA
>NC_068986.1:28475293-28478802 GCF_001194135.2 Octopus bimaculoides | reverse complement strand
TATATATACATAGATATATATATATATATATATAATCAATACACACACCTACATATATATACATATATACACGTGCTTATGATTGCTTTGTGTGTGTTGTGTATATGTGAGTGTGTACGCTCGTCGTGTGTCTAAATGAGAAGGGTGTATAGTTGAGTGGTTAACGAAATTCGCTTCAAAATAACGAGGGCCCAGTTTCGATCACACAATATGGCATCTTGAGCAATTTTTTTTTATCATACTACAAAGTCTTTCCTAACCTTTTCTACGAAATTGGAGAGATGGAAACTGTATAAAACAGCTCGTTGGTTGGACTCTACCCGTAGTGGCACTCCGTGGGTTGCGACGACGAGGGTTCCAATCGATTCGATCAACAGAACAACCTGCTCGTGAAATTAACTTACAAGTGGCTGAGTACTCCACAGATATGCGTAACCTTAACGTTCTTTTCAAAGAGATTCAGCATGATACAGACTGCGACAAGGCTGACCCTTAGAAATACAGGTGCTACTCATTTTTGCCAGCTGAGTAGGCTGGAGCAATATGAAATAAAATGTCTTACTCAAGGACATAATGCATCGCCGGGAATCGAACTCACGACCTTACGATCGTGAGTCGAATACTCTAACCACTAAGCCACGCGCTTTTGCACTACATCTGTAATTAGGTGCAGTCTTAAGTAATTATCTTAAAGTTTTTATCGGTTACTTGTTTCAGTCATTGGACTGCGGCCATGCTTGGGCACCACTTTCAAGGATTTTAGTCAAACACAACTACCCCAGCACATAATATCAAATTTGGTATTTATTCTATCGGTCTTTTTTGCCGAACCCCTAAATTACAGGGACGCAAAGAAACTAACAGCGGTTCTCAATCGGTGGCGGACGGGTCAAACAGGAGTACCCCCCAAAAAATAAATAAATAAATAAATGTACACACACACACACACATATATACGATGGATTTCCACTCAGTTTCCGTCTAGGAAGTCCACACACGAGTCATTATTCGATCCAAAGCCTAAGGATCAGTGGGACTGAACCTGTAACCACATGGATGCAAAACGGGCTTCTTACCCATAACAGTCATGCCTGAGCCTATAGCTTTAGCCACATACGCCATGATTCAATGAGTAACTAAATTAAGTATATCAAACAACTGGAATAGTCATCGTCGACAAAGACGGAGATCTGCATAATGTATATAAAAGCCATAATACCAAAATAAATAGTTAAATAAACGAAAACTAAAAAAATATGAAAATTCAGATATATGTTCTAGGGGAAAGAAAAAACAACCTTCTCAATTGGAATAAAATGAAAGTAGAAAGCTTGCAGGCCAGAATTAGTTCCCTCAATAACTTTCTAAACCATCAAGTAAATGGTCTCTTCTAGTTTTGGTCTTTCATTCCACAGGTTTTTATTTCGTTTTATTTCTTTGGTTCAATTTTTTCTTTCTCTTTCGCTGTCATTCTATCCAACCTACTACCCAAACTGCTACGTTTTTTTTGGAACATTTCTTGTTTATTCGATTTTTGCTGTTGATGCGTACGTGGTGGTGGTGGTGGTGTTTAGTTTTTTTGTTATTTTTGTTTCTTTTTTGTTTTTTGTTTTCTTTTTGTTTCACCTAAGTGAAATTATTTTTGTCAACTCTTTTTCACTGACACTAGAAATACACAAACTTTCTCCCTCTTTCACACACAAACACACGCACACACACATAAGTATAGATATACACACGGACAAGGCTGCATATTCGCATATACATATCACCTGTTTTTATGTACATAGCATACAAATACAACTATATTTGTGTATTTATATACATAAATACATATATATATATATATATATATATATATATATATAGATAGATAGATAGATAGATAGATAGATAGATAGAAAGATAGATAGATAGATAGATAGATAGGTAGATAGATAGATAGATAGATAGATAGATGCATATACATGTGTTGATATATGTATATTGACACATACATATACGCACGTGTATATATATTATATATATTATATACATACACACACACACACACACACCACACACACACACACACACATATATATACATATCACACACACACACATACATACCTAAATAAGTACTTTATACTACACTATATTACATATGCAGGGAGAAATGAGTTTAACATTTACAAAACACTAAAAATATCCACAATCAGATTGGTTAACTTTAATGTAATACAGTCAGTAGTCGAGATCACATGCATTATGTAACTATTGCACTACCACATGAAACAGGCTGTAGCCACATGAGATCTTAAATATCTACTATATTACACAATAATATATTGCATTATATCATATGTGAATATATATGCATATATACACATATATACAGGCACACACACACATACATAGATACATAAACATATATATATATATATATATATATATATATATATATATATATATATATATATATATATACACGAAATCACACACTCTTATCGTGCATCATTATCAGCACTGTCGAGTCAGCGAAGACCAGATTTTTCGATTTGTTTGTGTCACGTTCATGCCGAATATCTTGCATTATTATTTTTTTGCACTTGTTCTTCGATTGAAGTTTTCTGCTGTAATCGAAGTAAAATATATATATATGGTGTATATATATAACTACAGGTACGCTTGGCTGCATATGGCGGTTCAACGAATTACAACATAGCAATAATCTCTTTTGAACTGTGGACCTCTATATCCAAATCGTGAAGGCGCGTGACTTAGTGGCTAGGGTTTTCGTCTCACGATCGCAAGTTCGTGAGTTCAATTTCCGGCAACGTGTTGTGGCCTTGAACAAGAAACTTTATTTCAGTCCACTCAGCTAGCAAAAATTATATCAGTACTTGCACTTCAAATGGCCAGCCTTGTCACACTCTGTGTCACGCTGAATATCCCTGAGAACTACGTTAAGGGTACACGTGTCTGTGGAGTGCTCAGCCATATGCACGTTAATGTCACAAGCAAGCTGTTTCATTGATCGGATCAACTGATACCCTCATCGTCGCAACCAACTGAGTGCCAGTAGTATATCCAAATCCCTCTTCGCGTTTACTCGTGAGTCCTTTGATTACTATACACCTTAAAACATTGCAGTATCAGAGAATGCAGCATTCGTCTTTCTGTGCTCACCCATAAGACAGCAGGGCAACGCAGGTAGGTTGCTCTCACCACATTTAAATAAACATATCCATATCTTTCCCAGATGGACGTTTTGACAAAAACTAGAGGACCAACCTTCAGAAGCAGTTTTCCAGTGCGCTCGTTCATCATACCGAGTATTTTTATTTTCCCGGAACCATGTGGCTGGTAAGCAAGCTACTTACCACACAGCCACTCCTGCGCCTCTATTATTATCAAATTTCTAACTATTTTTTATTGTTTATGACTGCCATTATTAATAATTTTGATGCCAATTAGAAAGTTTTTCGAATTAGTAAACTCATCTTTAATGCTTTCTTTTTAATAGTT
>NC_068986.1:28473283-28474820 GCF_001194135.2 Octopus bimaculoides | reverse complement strand
TGTTCTGCCGCTTTTATATTTCTTTTACTACGGTTTCCCTGAAATATAGAAATTCCTTTCCCTATTTCTATTTTCATTTCCATTTTGGTACTAACTATATGCATACATACATACATACATACATACATACATACATATATATATATATATATGTGTGTGTGTGTGTGTGTGTGTGTGTGTGTGTGTGTGTGTGTATGTATGTATGTATGTATGTGCATATACACGCACACACATATATTCGTGCATTCCGTTATTTTGATTAAAGCTTTTCGATGTTTTCTCTATTTTGACCTCTTCGGTGTCACCTAGTTTCTCTTTATAAGATCTTCACATTCCTGCGGTGTTATAGATGTAGTTCTTATGCTCTACCGTTCTTGTGTAAGTTTAACTTTAGTGAGGAATCTACAAAGTATAATAAATCAGGAGTCCTCATAAGACATGTCGTCAGTCGTAGAGACTCGGCATGCCATCTACTGAACTGATTCCCGATTGGCATTATTATCTTGCTTTTCATAGAAAAAAAAAATTCATATATGCACAATTCAGCGCTCTCCCAGAATGGCACGGCAAGTATCTCCTAAATTACCATCCATTACAGTGGTAAGTTTATTTACATTAGTTGACAGGCGAGGCAATGTCGATTGTAGAATCAAAGCAGAAAAATTCTCAAATCTTCATGAATGCATTAAAAACTGTTCATCATACAATAGCACTATGGTAAAGACTGGCTAATTTCAAAATCGATAAAGCAGTTTGCCATAAATAGAAGTGATAACTACAGGATTACCATTATCACTAATAATTGCATGACTTACCTAAAAAAAAAAACTAATCGCTGAAAGACGTAGCTTGGTTAAGATACGTGGAAGACATTTTCGCATTCTAACACGAAGAGAACGTCCACGTTCTTGTAGACTGTATGAAATCACAACATATATCAGTTCGGTAGACCACGGGAAAGGAAATCAATAGCCAAATGTCATTTTGATGTGCAGTTGAAGACGTCAAGCGTTCAGAAAACAATTGGGAAATGTGTACAACATTTCAAGCAATGCATTAACTTACACACACAAAGAACAAAAACTGAGATATGCGTTGATATACTCTTTTACTCTTTTACTTGTTTCAGTCACTTGACTGCGGCCATGCTGGAGCACCGCCTTTAGTCGAGCAAATCAAGCCCAAGACTTATTCTTTGTAAGCCTAGTTCTTATTCTATCGGGTTTCTTTTGCCGAACCGCTAAGTTACGGTGGTGGTGGTAGAAATGTTTAGTCCGTGGCTAAGATTTGCTTTAACTCTTATTTCATTCAATACTGGTGCCTACTTGCACCCGTCGTCACTTTTAGGAGTGGTTGCGTGGTAAGTAGCTTGCTTACCAACCACATGGTTCCGGATTCAGTCTCACTGCCTGGCACCGTGAATAAGTGTCTTCTACTATAGCTTCGGGTCGACCAAAGCCTTGTGAGTGGATTTGGTAGACGGAAACTGAAAGAGACCCATCGTATATGTGAGTGTGTGTGTGTGTGTGTGTGTGTG
>NC_068986.1:28472217-28472896 GCF_001194135.2 Octopus bimaculoides | reverse complement strand
GTGCGTATAGGGATACATATATAAAAGATTATCTCTCTCGCCATCTCTCTATCTTTCCTCTCATCTCTCTCTTTCTCCCTCTCTTTCCCTCTCCCTTTCTCTCGCTCACTTTCTCACTCTCTCTCCCTCTCTCTTTCTCTCTCTCCCTCTCTCTTTCTCTCTCTCCCTCTCTCTTTCTCTCTCTGTACTTCTCTCTCAGACACACACTGTTTAATTCCTGTTGCCATACACATGAATAGATCAGTGTACGCACGATTTTCTAGACAACCTGAGATAGTGACGTAGTGATGGTGACGTTGATGCTGTTGGTATTTTTTGTGTTTTCGTGCTTATTGTTGTTGTTGTTGTTGATGATGATGATGAGATGGTGATGGTAATGATGATGATGATGGCAGCTATTGTGTTTGCTCTTGTTCCTGGTGACAATAGTGCGGTCGGTTGTGGTGGAAGTTGTTTTGGTTGTCTTGGTGGTTTTAGTGGTTGTGACAGCGGTAGTGGTGGTGGTGGTGGTGGTGGTAGTGGCGGCGGTAGGGGCGGTGGCGGCGGCGGCGTTACTGTTAGTCGAGATGATGGTTTTGTTCCGTGTCTGATAATGTATGTAAAATTGTGAATGTGTATGTTTATATAAGTACCACGTATTTGCATCTCTGTCGCTGTTTGTGGTAATGGCTTGTCTCTC
>NC_068986.1:28470846-28471337 GCF_001194135.2 Octopus bimaculoides | reverse complement strand
ATATATATATATATATATATATATATATATATATATATACTAACATGCAATGACAAATTTACTTACATAAACACATGTATATATGCGTACGTTCATACATGTGTGATTCTGTGTGTGTGTCAATGCGTCAGTGTCTATGTGTACATGTGCTATATATGTGGGTGTGGGTGTGGGTGTATGTGTCCATGTGTGTACGTGTGTGTACTGTGTGCTTAAATCACACAACATTATCTTTAAAATTTTATTGTATAATATAGCTTAATTGCCTGGAAAACAATACTGGACGTTCACGCTTGGAGAGACCTTGATCACAAATCTGCTCAATCAGGATGGGCTACGGGTGACACGCCAGTATCAACTTGTTTGCATGGATGCTAGTTCCTGTATGAGCTTGTGAGTATGTATCTCTGTGTGAGAGTGTATATTTAAACTTACACACAAAAACACGCTCCCGAACACACGTATATATATATATATATATATATATATAT
>NC_068986.1:28469058-28470415 GCF_001194135.2 Octopus bimaculoides | reverse complement strand
ATATATATATATATATATATATATATGGATATATATACGCACACACATATATACATATATAATTCATGTCTGTCTGGAAAAGTCATTGTCAGAGTAACAATATATGTAAGTGTCGGCATGCCATACATCCGATTCAGAACACAACCTCGTCTTGTTGTCTACAGAATTTGGTTGGCTGTCAAAATCAGGAATCACTGAAGATATTACATTTTCTGCAGAACAACTTATAACATTCGGTTTGCAGCTACGAATGTGCGACGAATGAACGTTTCTATAAACAGATTGTGCGATAGGCATATATGTATGTATGTATGTATGTATGCATGTATGTATGTATGTATGTATGTATATATATATATATATGTATGTATGTATGCATGCATAGATGCATGGATGTATATGAATGTGTACTTTCCTGCGTGTGTGTGTATATATATATATGGATATATACATACATATATATGTGCGTGTGTGCGTATGTGCATGTATATATATGTATGTATATATGTATATATATACATATGTATATGTATATATGCATTTATATATCCATATATATATATATATTGTCGGTACGTGTATGTATATGTATGTGCATCTGTGTAATCTGTATGTATATGTAAACATGCATATAACTATATATATATATATATATATATATATATATATATATATATATATACATATGTGTGTGTGTGTGTGTGTGTGTGTGTGTGTGTGTGTGTGTGTGTATATATATACATACATATATACACTACATATGCATTAGTGTGTGAATATACATATAAAGATATATACAGTCTAGTTTATATATGTATATATAACATTTGTTTCATAAATAAATACGTGTGCATATATTTGTGTGTATGTATCTACGTATGTATATACATATATGCACGTATGTTTATATATATGTCTGTTTCTCTATCTGTGTGTGTGTGTGTGTGTGTGTGTGTGTGTGTGACCATGGCTGTATAATTACATATCTGTGTATGTGCATGTGTGTTAATATGTATGCGTTGAAACAAATAGAGTGGAAGAGAGGTAGCAGAGACAGACAAAAAAAAAATTGTGAGTCTTGGAGAGAAAAAGTAAAGAAACTGGAAAAGAGAAGAAACAAAGAAAAAAGGAATTTAACTGAGAACGATGGATATTATATTGGTTGCACGGATATTTAGCTTTCATCTTTTGTCTGGTCGCGAGGAAAATATATGAAGAAGATGGTAATAATAATAATAATAATAATAATAATAATAATAATAATAATAATAATAATAATAATAATAATAATAACAACAACGACAACAACAACAACAACATTAACAACACCGACAAAATAATAAAAGTAATAATAATG
>NC_068986.1:28468349-28469045 GCF_001194135.2 Octopus bimaculoides | reverse complement strand
TAATGTTGATGACAATGATGACGATGATGACGATAATGATGACGATGATGATGATGATGGGGATGATGATGATGATGATGATGATGATGTATGCATTTTTTTTTTTGGTATATTATAATATAGATATCTGTTATCTGAAAACAAGATATATAACAAAATTGAGCCGAAACCTCACTTGGAACAAATATGAGAAGAAAGCAGAAGACAAAGTTGGTGAGAACAACGTTATACTTGCCGCAACAGTAACCATAATAATGCTCGACCAGCATGAAACAACAGTCAAATCGCCCTCGAAATCACACTATATTGTCTTAAAAGAAGGGGGCGTTGATTGGGTTGTTTGTGACGACGTTAGTGGTAGGATTGCATCGCATTACCTGCAATTATCAGGTATTGTAAGCCTTGTATGTTCTTGGGTTTCTGGCGATAGGATGTTTGAACTTAGGTCTGCAATTTATTACCTTATAGGCGCAGGCGTGGCTCTGTCGTAGCAAATTTGCTTCCCAATTGCATGGTCCCGGTTTCAGTCCCACTGGGCGGTACCTTGAGCAAGCGTATTCTGCTATAGTTTCGGATCAGCCAAAACCTTACGAATTGATTTAGTAGACGCAGACTGTGTGGAAATCCGTTGCAAATGTGTGTATGTATATGTATGTATGTATATGTATGTATGTATATGTATGTATGTATATGTAT
>NC_068986.1:28464888-28467449 GCF_001194135.2 Octopus bimaculoides | reverse complement strand
GCTTCTTTTTAATGATAACGAACTGTTTCACTCCTTGGTAGTGATATCATCGTGAAAAACAGTTTGAAACTGTTTGAAAGATTAGCTTGAATCAAAGGACTTATATATTTCATATATCAAAGATAGTCAAAATTGAAATATCTGTTAATAGTCAATCCACAAATGTCAAAGGGTACGGGAAATTGCATTGCTTAATAGACTGAATTATAGTTACAAGTGATTTACCATTATGCATTCGGTGCAAATAATCGGTGCGCAAAAGGTGAATTGAAATTGAAATTTCTTTCTCTCAGATATAAAGACATAATTGATGAGCTCGGAGCGATGTTATGTTGCATATCCGTCCAACGCATGCTAAGCATAATGAAACGGACATGAATGCGATGATATATGTTGCAATGATTTCAGGAAGAGTGATAACACTACCAGTAACACAATTACATTAGCAATTATAATCATTAGCAACCATCGCAATAAGAGCGTTAGCAACACTTCGGTCACAGCAACACCAGTAGCAAGAACACTGACAGAGAACACTGATAAAAAATTACAAACTTTCAGGAGAAAGAAAAGAAAAACAAGAAGAAAGCTACTTCCCAAAAGAAAACTCTGTGAAAATACTGTCTACCGGCCCTAACTGATCTTGTTCGACTCTCAAACATATCTGCGAAACTAATTTTTCGTCACTTTTTTCCACCGTAACTTGGACTTACATAGTGAAGTTTATTCAACACTGATGTAGTCAGAATGAAACCGAAACATACTTGGAATTGTTCGCTGCTATTGCCTAAACTACTATTATTACTCATTGATTAGTTGAGGCGCAATGGCCCAGTGGTTAGGGCAGCGGACTCGCGGTCATAGGATAGCGATTTCGATTCCCAGACCGGGCGTTGTGAGTGTTTATTGAGCGAAAACACCTAAAAAGCTCCACGAGGCTCCGGCAGGGGATGGTGGCGAACCCTGCTGTACTCTTTCACCCCAACTTTCTCTCACTCTTACTTCCTCTTTCTGGTGTGCCTGTAATTCAAAAGGTCAGCTTTGTCCCTCTCTGTCTCACGCTGAATATCCCTGAGAATTACGTTAAGGGTACACGTGTCTGTGGAGTGCTCAGCCACTTGCACGTTAATTTCACGAGCAGGCTGTTCCGTTGATCAGATCAACTGGAACCCTCGACGTCGTAAGCGACGGAGCGCCAACAAACAACAACTCATTGATTAATGTTGTTTTTACCTCACCTCATATTTTTTCTAGTTAACTTTCTAAAATACTTCTTGCGTTAAATATGTTAATGCTAACGTAAGTTAACTGTTGTGAAGTATTTATTTTGGTGTTCCTATTGTCCCTGTAGATTCCAACTACTTAGAACCAGCAATAAATAGTGATTGTAGCACCTCTCTTCGGCAGTTGCAATTGACAGAACGCAGTCTCGACAGAATTACTTCCTTTATGTTGTTTGTTACAATAAAACAACTTCTAATTGATATATTTAAAGCTTTTTATGAAAATACTGTTTCTATATAACAATACTTAGGTGAAAGCTTTGTGATAAGGAATACAAGTTATCGTTAAGAAAACTGACTCAAAATAGAATTCAAACTGTCATATATGACGAGACAGTGCAAATAATAACTGGAAATATTCTCATGTTGCTGACATCGTAATACTCTATGTCATGTCTATGGACAGGTGTACAGAGCATCACCATGTCTGCCTATCTCTTTCGCCTGATTCTCAGTTTTAAAACCCAGACACTTGTTTCCGTAAGCCCTGCCACGGTCGAAAGAGCACACATCTTGTTCCACATCAGACAATGTGCCGAGCATTTTATCCTATATTTAATTTTTTATACATATATATAAAATATAAATAATATATAAATATATGCATAGGGTGCATAAGGTATCTGAGGACATACATTTTTGGGGTCTTCGTAAAGTGAGGTATTACTGTATGTATGTATGTATGTATGTATGTATGTATGTATGTATGCATGCATGTATGTATATATATATGTGTATATATATATATATATGTGTATATATATATATATATATATATATATTATATATATATAATATATTATATTATATATATGCATTCTTATCTGTATACATCCATCTATCCATTCACCCATTCCTCCATCAATTTATACATTCATACTGAAAGACAGACACACATGTGCGCACACAATATATATACACCCATATATATATATATACGTGAGTGATCGCGCGCGTGCGTGTGCATGTATGTATGCGTATATGTATGTTTGCCTTCATCGTTTGTTTGTTAGTTGTATTTCTTAATCTTATATTTCATATTTATTTTCATTTTATTTTTGTGCTTTTCTTCATATTTTTCCTCCTATTTTCTCACAAACAGAATTGTTTACGTGCGAAAAAAAATGCCTACAGCTGCAAAGCTTTCTTGCTTTTCTTTTTTCGCTTTTTGCTATTATTATTATTATTATTGTTGTTGTTGTTATTGTTGTTGTTGTTGTTGTTGTCGTCGTCGTCGTCGTCGTCGTCGTCGTCGTCGTCGTCGTCGTCGTCGTCGTC
>NC_068986.1:28463026-28463839 GCF_001194135.2 Octopus bimaculoides | reverse complement strand
ATATATATATATATATATATATATATATATATACATGTACTATGTATATATATAAAAACACACGCACTCACACACACACACACACACGCACATACACACACATATAAGGAAAGCTTTTATCATCACTGAATGTGGCTGAGCGTGTTGTGGCATCTATATTCCTAGAAATATAAGTTAAAACATCGTAATGCTTTCAGAAGAGCGCAATATATGTACAGGCAGATAGATTTAGCCAACCCATCGACCCTTTGAATAGTCACTACTGATGATGCCTACGACATATGCGAAACTGGTCTAGTCTTGTAATATTAAAGACGGTCATAGGGCGATTATCTCCCCTATCACTTTATATATATGTATATATTGCCTTCTTCTTACAGCATTAAGAGCATTTAACTCTTAAGTTTAGCAATATAAGTGCTTTAGCACATTCAGTAACATTTACTGACGATAAAATTTTGCATTTATTGTATTATATTGCACCTAGCTGTTTATGTTAATTTATACATACATATATATATATATATATATATATATATTAACACATATATATGATATACAAATATATATACACTTGCATGTGTATATATGTATATGTACTTGCGTATGTGCATATATGTAAACGTGTTTACACGTATACACATTAATAGGTTAGTATACATACGTTAGTATACATACAAAGAGAGAGAGAAAGAGAGAGAGAGAGAGAGAGACGGAGAGAAAAACAGAGAGAATGAAGACAACGGATTTAGGAATGTCATTGTTGAATAACATATATATTCATATAAGTATACATGTATATATATATATATA
>NC_068986.1:28459776-28462926 GCF_001194135.2 Octopus bimaculoides | reverse complement strand
TAGATAGATAGATAGATAGATAGATAGATAGATAGATAGATAGGATATGTATATTTATTTAGCATCACTAAGCGAATATATGTAGTGTCAGTAAGCGTAGGTAGCAATAGGGAAAATATGGACGTTATAGAGCCTAACACTGAGTTGTTGGTTGTCTTTACACCTGTTTCAGGTTGTATTTTTTGGTCTTACATAATGGTTTCTTTTATATGAAATTGTGATAATGCTGATGTTGTTATTGTACTGTCGAAACACCTGCTCGGCTTTGATTGAATAGATCTATTACCGACGTCATTCCAACGGTGACCATCCTGCCTTTAAAGATAATGTACCACTATATTATCCAATGTTTTTTTATTAGTTTTTTTATCATTATTTTCTTTAAGACAGTAAGATGTGATTCAGTAGAGATTTAACTGCTACTTCTCGCACGTCAAAACACTACACTGATCCCACATCGTGATACTATTGCTGATGCTAGTGTGGCTCGTTATGATGATGCTTTTGCTGCTGTTATTGGTACTGCTGTTGGTGCTGTTGGTGGTGCTCCTGTCATTGCAGATGCTGTTGCTGTTGGTGACGGTTCTGCAGCTGGTACTGCTGCTGTTGCTACTGATGATGTTTTTGATTCTGTTAAGTGGTTAGTGTTTCAGTTGATGTTGCTCTCACACGAACTGCAACTTTTTAACATGGATGTATGACATTATATAACATTACCTTTCCTGGTTTAACACAGTAGAGTGCATTTCGAGGGTGATTTGATTGCTATTTCTAGAAAGTCGAGCGACTACGCCAAGTGTGCCTCGTGATGCCATAACATTACTGTTCTTCTTATTACTGTTGTTGTTGATGTGAGGGCGTATTTATACTTACACCAGATCGATGACGCCAAGCATCTTGTTTCTAAATTATAAATATTATTCTACAACAACATTTTGACTATATAAATATGTTATAAACATTGAAGAGGCTTTCATATATTAAATTATTTGTTTATTATGTTGTATAGTATTCGAACTAATTTACTCTTTCCCTTTATCTTTATATTTTTTACTAATGTATTTCTTTATATTACCTCTCCTTTATATAGCCTCTCATTCGCTTCTTTTTTTTTCCTCTATTGTTCGCTTTTGTTTTCCAACCCTTTTGTTCTTCTTCTCTTTCCTCCCTTCTTTCGTCTTTAGGTCATTTTCGTTTCTTTTCCTCTTGCGTTATTTTATTCCCCGTTATATTTTCCCTTTATTTCTATTATCTTTTATTCATTGTTTCTTTGTTTCATATTTCTTTCTCACCTTCTTCGTATCAATCTTTATATTCATTTCATTCTCCTTCTTTATCTCATTCCTTCTTCATTGCTTGACTTTATATTTAATTTCTTTCAGTGTGGAGGCGCAATGGCCCAGTGGTTAGGGCAGCGGACTCGCGGTCATAGGATCGCAGTTTCGATTCCCAGACCGGGCGTTGTGAATGTTTATTGAGCGAAAACACCTAAAGCTCCACGAGGCTCCGGCAGGGGTTGGTGGCGAACCCTGCTGTACTCTTTCACCACAACTTTCTCTCACTCTTACTTCTTGTTTCTGTTGTGCCTGTAATTCAAAGGGCCAGCCTTGTCCCTCTCTGTCTCACGCTGAATATCCCCGAGAACTACGTTAAGGGTACACGTGTCTGTAGAGTGCTCAACCACTTGCACGTTAATTTCACGAGCAGGCTGTTCCGTTGATCAGATCGACTAGAACCCTCGACGTCGTAAGCGACGGAGTGCCAACAACATCTCTTTCAGTTTTCCTTTATGTCTTTCATGCACTGGAATATTGTTATATTTCCTTCTTATTTTTCCCTCATTCATTTTCTCATTGTCTTTATTTCCTCCTTTCTTTCAGTTTCTATTCCACAGATTTCTAGCACATATTTTCTAGTAGAATCATTAAAATGTCGAAAAATGCCTTGCTGTATTTCTTCTGCCGCTTTATGTTCTGAATTCAAAGCCCGCTGAGTACAGCTGTGTCTTTCATTCTCCCAGGGTCGATAAAATAAAGTACCAGTTACGTACGGAGTCGATTTAATCGACGAACACGCCTTCTTGTCAGATTTAAAGCCTTGTGTCTATGTTAGAAGCAGTTATATAACTGTTATTAGTATTACGGCTTTCGTTTTCTACTTCCTCTCTGGTCTTGCAAACATCTTTATCATCATTCTATCGCGTCTTTTTGTGGTTCATCAATGTTCTTTTACAACGAAACCAGCAATAACCATTTGGATTACAATAACTCAAGCTGCTTATTCCACTACCACTGAAGGTAGCCAAGGCAGACACTCTGTAGTGGTCGTCCAATTTGCTCGAAATTGCAGCAAAATCTTCCTCAACTACCACGAAGTGTCCCAGTAAAGGACATGTTATATTATGTGGCCTTGAGTTTTCTCTCTACATAGGAAAATACTGGCTGGATGACTTTCACCTTCAGTTTTCTCTCTTTAGGATGACCTGTTGCTAAGCAACAGTACAAAGAACCACAACGATAATAATAATTTTTACCGATCTTCGTACAAGGTCAGAAATTCCATTATGTATTTTGTTCGATTCGCTGATGACCAATTATAGTTATAATAATGGTTTCAAATTTTGGCACAAGGCCAGTAATTTTTGGTGAGTGGTGTTGTCGATTACATCCACTCTAGCAATCAACTGGTATTAATTATATCGACCCCGAGAGGAAGAAAAGCAATGTCAACCTCGGTAGGATTCGAACTCAGAACGTAAAGACGGACCGAAATGCTGCTAAGCATTTTGTCTGGCGTGCTAATGATTTGTTGTTGATGTTGGCACTCCGTCGCTTACGTCGAGTGTTTCTGTTGATCCAATCAACGGAACAGCCTGCTCGTGAAATTAACGTACAAGTGGATGAGCACTCCACAGACACGTGTACCCTTAAAGTAGTTCTCGGGGATATTCAGCGTGACACAGTGTGACAAGGCTGACCTTTTGAATTACAGGCACAACAGAAACAGGAAGTAAGAGTGAGAGAAAGTTGTAGTGGAAGAGTACAGCAGGGTTCGCCACCATCCCCTGCCGGAGCCTTGTGGAGCTTTAGGTGTTTTCGCTCAATAAACACTCACAACGCCCGGTCTGGGAATCGAAACCGCGACCCTATG
>NC_068986.1:28456435-28458670 GCF_001194135.2 Octopus bimaculoides | reverse complement strand
ATATATATATATATATATATATATATATATATATATATATATATACATATATGATGGGCTCCCTCGTCGCTAGACGACGTATGGAGGTTCGACGATCTCTTATCGAACAACCACACTGATGATTAGTTTATAGTGATCAATTGTTTGTGTTAGAATATGATCGGTCCCTCCATCAAATCGACGTTACCTGTGCAGGTGCAGTGGGTGACACATGTCAGATGACAAAATGATTGCAAAGCAACCTGAAATGAAGTGCATATATATATGTGTGCGTGAGTGGGAGTGTGTGTGCATATATATATATATATATGTGTGTGTGTATATGTATGTGTGTTTATGTATGTGTGTATGTATGTGTGCATGTATGTATGTATTTGAATATACCTCGACGCTGCGACAGTGCGAGACCTATTTAGTATTTCTTACTCATTAGATAAACCAGAAACAACAATGCAAACATTTTCACACCAATTGAAAGAATGTATGCGATGTCAGTCATTTACGAATTGTCACAGCCTTGAGTTGAAGTTCACGTTTCATGGGTGGGGTTCTAGCTCCCGATCCAACACGCATGCCGGTTCAAAAATATCTAAGATTTTACCCCCAACCCTTACACCCCTGTTATCGATCCTCCTCATACAGATTTCAGTCTTCCGCCCGTCTAAGCAGACGACTGACCCAGACACAACAACGTGTTGACGCCGTACTCATGCTATCCGCCATTTGTTTTGGCTATTTCTCTTTATTAAGATACTCTATTCTGCTTATATAGGCACAGACGTGACTGTGTGGTAAGAAACTTGCTTTCTAATCACATGGTTGCTAGTTCAGTCCCACTGCGTGGCACCTTGAGCAAATGTCTTCTACTACAGCCTCCGGTCTACCAAAGCCTTGGTCGCTTATATACATATGTGTGTATATATTGTACATATACACGTGTGTGTGTGTGTGTGTACTACACTCACACACACACACACATACATATATATATTCTCCTAACTCTCCTGCAAAGTACTTAACTAAGTAATACACGGTACCTACGCTGAACTGTTAATCAACGGCCATCAAGTCCACCATCGTTACCACCACCACCACCCCCATCAACAATAACAGCTATAATATCCCCACCACCGCCACTGTTATTATTAAACACCACCTACACCAACACCACCATCACCACCATTGTTGCCACTACGAGCAGCGACAATCATAACGAAATCGCCATCACCAACACCACCTCCACTACTACCACGACTAGCATCACCACCAGCAGTAGTACTGTAACAAAATGTCTATCAGCGCTACCATAATCATTAAAGACCTAACAACACCAACACCGCCAACATCACATCAGCACCTACCAGTACCAACACCGCCAACACCATCAACATCACATCGACACCCAACCAGCGCCAACAGCGACACCACTATACTCTGCCATACCTCTTCTTTAACCTGACAATGCCGGCTGACAATCGCTGACACCATTAAACATTACCTTCATTATTCAGTTCCAAGCCGCTTCTGTCATCAACATTTATAATGCGCCATCTTATATACAGTCAATCAACGCACTCTCCTGTATAGTTCAACACCTCGCGTCGTTATTTCCCCCTTATTCCCGTCGTTCTCTCTTGTTCTCCCACTTCACATTTTCACTAAACAGACCCTTATATTCTCTCACCCGTATCACTTACACAATTTGAGGTGTATACCAGTGTGGGCAGGTCTGAGCGCGTGTACACGGGGATATGTTATTAATATTATATATGTCTGTATGTCTCCGCCAATCTCTCTTACTTTCTCAATGTGTGCGTATGTATGCGTATATGTGTGTGTATGTGTATGTGTATTGTATATATATATAACCCAGCTCTTTGAAACGCCGGTGTTAAAACGGGGGTAGCTGATGAAGGAGAATGTTCCCTATGTGGCTTGTGTATTTTCTTCTCTACGTTTTGTTTGCAATGTCTTGTACCCAGATATGCACCTATACATACAGGTGGATGTCGGTATGCACATACCTGTACGTATATATGCATATACTCATTTACTATTTGTTTATATATATATATATATATATATATAGATATGCAGGGCAGGGAATCATCAATTAGTAATAAAATTAATAATTAACAATTTCTGCCGGGTAGCTCAGTATGAAAAAACCTTTTTCGGTAAATAATTTATAATCATAAATATATAGGGATTGACAGTAACCTGCTTCTCCAACAT
>NC_068986.1:28453809-28454824 GCF_001194135.2 Octopus bimaculoides | reverse complement strand
AACCCTGCTGTACTCTTTCACCACAACTTTCTCTCACTCTTACTTCCTGTTTCTTTTGTGCCTGTAATTCAAAGGGTCAGCCTTGTTACACTGTGTCACGCTGAATATCTCCGAGAACTATGTTAAGGGTACACGTGTCTGTGAAGTGCTCAGCCACTTGCAAGTTAATTTCATGTGCAGGCTGTTCCGTTGATCGGATCAACTGGAACCCTCGACGTCGTAAGCGACGGAGTGCCAACAGCATATCCGAATGCATGCATGTTATTACGACTATTAACATCCATATGCAGTAATTCTGTCAATGGAGAGACAAATATGTAATCGACCATTGATGAAATAGTAAAATATGTAGAAAGTAGCCAAGGTAAACTCACCTTTCTGGTCACAGAGAGAAAAGTTCGTGGTTTACCTCTGGTAACTAATTTTCACAGTTCGTTAACAATTTGTGTTTGCTAAAAATATATATCCTTTAATCTAATGTATTTGTGTATAGTGTATATACTGTGTCCAAGATTCTTCCATTCCATTTTATTTCCTTCTCAGAGACTTTGTTCTTATATCTCCAATTACTTAATTAACTGATTAATTAATTAATTAATTTTAAACTTCTTATTGAGCACTCTTAGCGGAAAAAATACTTCACTTTTAGATGAATTAAAACGTGCAGCGTTTAGCACTTGTGTATCAGTTATACGCATGCGCACGCACGCACACGCACACCAATAAGCACACGAGCACACACACACATGCTCATACAGACGAATATACACACACGCAAATACGCATACACACAAGCACACATATACATATCTATATATCATATATGCATACATATATATACGTATATATGCATATATACACACATATATATGCATGTATATATATATATATATATATATATACACCATAGATATATGCATATGCATACATAACTATCCGTATATATATTTCATATGTATACATATGTATGTATGTTTGTTCATATAGGTGTGTGTGTGTGTGTGTGTGTGTGTGT
>NC_068986.1:28451139-28453742 GCF_001194135.2 Octopus bimaculoides | reverse complement strand
TATATATATGCATGTATATATATATATATATATATATATACACCATAGATATATGCATATGCATACATAACTATCCGTATATATATTTCATATGTATACATATGTATGTATGTTTGTTCATATAGGTGTGTGTGTGTGTGTGTGTGTGTGTGTAATTTTCTACATGGAAATGTTTAAGCGATGATAATAACTCATTACAGTAATCTTTTCAGCGTGGAAAGAGAAATAATCATTATATACAAATGGAATCTTGAATAAATAATGTTTTACTTACATTTATATTTTATTTAGTAGAACAGCACGATTTGATGGTTGCAGATGAATGGTGAGTGTAAATAATTAAAAACTGCTTTTTCTTTATTGCTTATATTAACTCGAAATTTCATTAGAATCTTTAGGTGATTAATGACTGTCTAAATAGTTTAAATAATCTATTATTTGCAAAGAGTAAACATTTATGGTGATGTACACGTTTATAACTGCGAGTTCAATTAGAGAATATTGACGTGTTATTACATAGAGATGCACTGTGATTAAGAAAATGCTTCACTTTGAAAGGAAAGAAAAATATACATACATATATATATATATATTAATGGAACGGCAGTCATGAGATAATGTACAACATAACCAACAAGTGTGATAATTAAAATGTAACAACAAATAAGATAATGATTGACATAAATATACATTGTGTATATACGCATGCGTACTTAAACTCGAGAAAAAAGATTAGGTAGATAGTGGATATATATTAAGAATAATAGTTTTAATTATTCATAACTTAGGCAAGATACCATTACATTGTGTTATGGATGCAGTGATTATTCGACGACTATTTCATTTGAATCGCTCCGAAAGGATGAATGGCAATGACAAGCCTCGCTGGGTATTGGGATATTTACTGTATATGTCTATAAACCAATCGTTAGTCAAAGTGAGTAGTGACACACACACACACATACACACAAACACACACATACACATACACACACATACATACACACACACACACACATATATATATATATATATATATATATATATATATATATATATATATATATATATATATATATATATATATATATATAGGACGGGCTTCTTTCAGTTTCCGTCTACCAAATCCACTCACAAGGCTTTGGTCGGCCCGAGGCTATAGCAGAAGATATTTGCCCAAGGTGTCGCGCAGTGGGACTGAACCCGGAACCATGTGGATCGTAAGCATGTTACTTACCACACAGCCACTCCTACGCCTATGATATAGGCGTACGCATAGATATTAAATTGATTTAAATTTCCACTCACGGAAAATAAAGGCACAAAACGTAGCCTCGATTGCCCGCAACTTTCAAAAGTAATCTAGGGGAGATAAGCTTAAGAAATAAAAAATTAATCTCACATGGTTGATTGACAGAATGTCTAACAACAGACGGTCACGGCTTAGTGGTTAAGGGGTTTTGCCCTCACGATCGTAAGATTGTGGTGTCGATTCCTGGTCCGAGTGGCACATTGAACTATTTGAGCAAAACACGTCATTTCACGTTGCTGCTGTCCAATCAGTTCTAAATGAATAACTCCGCAACTGACTTCCTCGTTTATATCTATCATGGAAACCAGGCAACTGACCCTAAGACTCGAAATAGAAACGTGCGGGGAGTTGATGATTACAAGTAATTGCTTGTTACCGTCTAAGAAGACATTATCGGCATAGAACACTTTCATCAAGTCAGATTAATATCAGTCAATGTGGTGTATGCTTTTTTAATCTTCCATGCGGCTTTCAGTATTTCACCATCTTAACCCTTCGTGTGAGCTATTTCCCTGGCTTCCATACATCATACGAGGTGCTATCAAAAGTTTCCCGGACTTGTTATGCTCAATGAAAAATAGCTTATTTACCTTAGTTTTAACATCATTTCCTTCGAAAGAGTCACCTTGCATAGCAATACACTGGTCCCAATATTCCTGCCATTTTGGGAATCCGACCTGGAAGTCGTTTTCCGTAATGGAGTCGAAGACCTTCTGCGATTCGCTCTTGATCTCGACAACGGTGTTAAAACGGCGACCTTTGAGCTGTATTTTCCTCTTGGGGAAGAGGTGGAAGTCCGCAGGTACTAAATATGGCGAATGGGGCGGGTGCAGAAGCGACACCATGTTGTTTTTGACAAGAAACTCACGAGTGAGGAGAGCTCGGTGACAGGATGTTTTGTTGTCGTGAAGAATCCAATTCTTCGCGCTCCACAGATCCGGTCACTTTCGCTGAAATTCCTTCCTCAAACACTTCAAGACGTCACAGTAGAACTCTCGATTGACGGTCTGGCCCTGGGGGACAAATTCTCGATGCACTATACCATATTTCCGGGAGTGACGCTCGTGGCAGGTCTTCCAGATGGTTCATCGTCTTCCAGGGACGTCATTCCGATTTTGAAGCGCCTGTGCCACTCGAAATATCGCGTGCGACCCATTGCCTCGTCACCGTAAGCTCTTCGAAGCGTGCTCAATGTTTTTGTTGCAGACTTCCCAATTTTAATGCAAAATTTCACGTTGATTCTTTGTTCTTGTCCATGATGACGCAGCGATGTCACTCGGCAAACTGCCTC
>NC_068986.1:28447846-28448937 GCF_001194135.2 Octopus bimaculoides | reverse complement strand
ATATATATATATATATATATATATATATATATACATATATATATATACATACACATACATATAAACATACACATACACACACACGCATATATTTGAGAAAATATCCGATATTCCTCTTCTTTGAGTATTTCGTTATTTCTCTTTCATTTTTTTTACTGTTTTTTTTTTACCTTCAGTTATTTCTTTGTGTTATTTTTGTTACTGTTGCTGTTTTAGCTTGTTGTTTTTGAAACCTTTATTTTTTATTATCATTATTTTTTTTTTTACCTCCAGAAGCAGAAGAGTGAAACAGTTGACTGTTATATCTGCCATTTTTAGCTTTCGATTTACCAAGCTGCTTGCTGACTTTGTGCAGAGGCCATCAACAAATATTTGAATTGCTCCTGTAGTTTTCTATAAATATTTGGAACCTTGTATCATTGAATATTCTAGAATAAGCTAAAGGATATGGAAAAGATGGTGGGAAAGAAGAAAAAGAAGAAGAACAACAACAACAATAACAAAAAGCAAAAGATAAAAATAAGTGACCAACTAACCACGCTTCGGACGAATTAACTCTTCAACTAGTTTGGCTCGTATATGACTTTGTCGTACACATTGAAAGCAATAAAATTTTCTTAAGTGGCTATTGCTGTTTGGTTGTGCATGTATATCTATGTATATAGGAATATTCATATATATATGTAAATATATGTTCATATACATACACACACTAACGCACACACATACAACACACTCTTACAAACGCACAAACAACGCACACACACACACAAGCACAAACACAGGCATACAGACATGCACACACACCCTTAGGCGGCGAGCTGGCAGAAACGTTAGCACGCCGGGCGAAATGCTTAGCGGTATTTCGTCTGCCGCTACGTTCTGAGTTCAAATTCCGCCGAGGTCGACTTTGCCTTTCATCCTTTCGGGGTCGATTAAATAAGTACCAGTTACGCACTGGGGTCGATATAATCGACTTAATCCGTTTGTGTGTCCTTGTTTGTCCTCTCTGTGTGTAGCCCCTTGTGGGTAGTAAAGAAATAACACACACCCTTAGATATGTGGTGTGTATGTGTGTGAGTGTGTGTATG
>NC_068986.1:28443758-28447294 GCF_001194135.2 Octopus bimaculoides | reverse complement strand
ATATATATATATATATATATATATATATACGTGTGTGTGTGTGTGATTGTGTGTGTGCAGATGCAATAGATTACGAAACTGTTTTATTCCAATATTCCAAGCAGAAATTTATAAAACATTGTGATATAAGCGAGATGTGTTCAATAAATTTAACCGTATACTGGAGGGGGGAAAGGAGGTGAAGCGTGGACATGACGAAGCCGTAGACAGATAGACGATAAATAAGATCCATATAAAGAGAACAGAATTTCCCATAGATCGAATAAATCAGAATTAATAAAGGTAAAACGATATTTTTTGAAAAATATAGAATATGTGTAGGGAAAAAAATCAAGGACTAATTTGAGTTAAGATTGTGAAAGGATAAATACAAGTTCTTAGTTAAAGTGGGGGGGGAGTGTACTATACAGTAAATGGCAGTTATATGTTAATTGGGAAATATTAAAGTGTAAATCAAGTCGTGATAAAATATTTAGGTAAAAATGTGTGACAAAGGTAAAGGAAAAGAAGATGAAATGGTTAGAAACGATATTGATTAGATTAAAGAATTATTAGTACAAAGAAGATTATGCTATTAATATAACATTTTAAATGTATCTAGAAACAGTATTATAGAAGATATTTCGTGTTCGTAAATAAATTATAAGTATGTTGGACGGATATTATCTAAGAATAGTTGTTTGAGAATTAGATTAAAATAGGATAAATTATATTATATACCTAAGAAAATAAATATTATGTATTCTTGTCTCCAGAAATAAGTCGTATATTTACAGAAAGGGAGAAGAATACAGCAGATATTCTAAGTCAACACAGTAAAACTATTTAAGTGTTAGTTAAGAGAATTAATCACAGAATACCGGAAACTATGATTTGATGGACCGGGACCTAAAAATGCCTAAAATTTAAAGCATCTTAAAAATGGGAAAGTTGTGGCGAAAGTTGTGGAGCTTAGGTGTTTCGTTCATAATCACACACATCGCCCCGTCTGAGATTCGAACCCGCGATCCTTCGGCAGCGAGTCCGTCGCTCTAACCACTAGGCCATGTGCCTCCACGCAGTGCTCATCGGTATAGCGATATTGATAATTTGGATATGGCGATTTTTAATAAAGAGATTAAATATAAGATGTAAATAACTGTTGGGATGTTATACTTTTTGTGCTTTATTGTTTTTATTAAGAGCAGATGTGTGGAATTGTCCGTAGCGTTTGAATCCTTCGTCTTTTATCTTTTACTCGATTCAGTTATTGGGCTGCGGCGAGGCCAAGCTGGGGCACTGTGTTGAAGGGTTTAGTCGAACAAATTGACCCCAGTACTTACTTTTTAAAGTGTGGTACTTATTCAATGGGCCTCTTTGGCCGAACCGCTAAATTACGGGGACGTAAACAAACCAACGCCGGTTATCAAGGGGTGAGTGGGAACAAACACAAAGATACACATGCACATATGTGCACATGCGTACAAACCCAAGCATTCGACTATTAAGAGAGACTCATTCGTCAATACGCCAACCAGTAATATACAGAAGAACTCGTACATCACCTTGTTTTTACCGCTATAACTGCGTAGTTGCTCCTCCATACACTCTTGCATTCATCTTTTCCTTTCAAACTTTCTCCCTCTACGGTCTCAATTCCCAACCTCTTCTTCTTTAACAATAACCTTTGCGCAGATCACACACACAACATGCACACGTGCCCGCACAGACGCATCTCTTATTCACCATACCCTAGTCTCACTAAATTCAATCCGTATTTAACTGTATTTGCTCTGTGCATCTAACCTAGAACGATGATTTGATAGAACCGACACTTTCTCTACAATTTCATATGTATGCAGGGGTTTATATATGTGCAGCAGATCATCAGGCAGGAAAGGTCTGTGGTGGTGGAAGGGATGAAGTAGTGTGTCACATGGTCATGAGCCATTCTCATTCTCTTAAACATTCTAAACTCGATTCATTGTGATAACTCACTTTCTCAACGGTATACTTGGTATTTAGAAAGTGATAATAACATGCCGTACATTGATAAATGTACTTAGAGATTTGTTATTTGGATTCGCTAATATGCTGACTAGATTTGAGAAACCGATAACGAGGGATAAATATTGCTGGTTTCGGCGAAGATTTATTTAAAGATTACTGCGTTTGAATGTTGCCTTTATACGTTGTCATCACATCAATAATTGCTTCCCTTCTTTATCCTTTTTCTCTTTTTCTTATTTTTTTATTTATTTATTACTTACTCTTTTTTATTCATTTATTTATTTATTTTATTTTTTGGCTTTAATATATCTATAATAAAGGATTCCATTTTAGAAATTGACTCATCATATCGTATCTATTATGTTGACATATACAAACTGCTGTAGTATTTGCTGTCGATAAAAGTAATCTATTTGCATATATTTTCGAGGATTGCCAATCAACGGAAAGCAATTTTTTTTTATTCTTTCTTCTTTTTTTTTTTTAGTACGTTAGTTTCCATTTCCATTAAAACCAGCAAGCTCGCTCTTAAAAGAAACTCGAGAACTCAAATATAAGTGTCATAACTTGTTACACGCGCTTTGAGTACTGTGATATAAATAACAAAGGAAGTAGTCTGGTCACATTTACATTATCTATATGTAACAATTGCTACTATATTAGCACGCCGGGGAAAATGCTTAGCAGTATTCCGTCTGTCTTTACGTTCTGAGTTCAAATTCCGTCGAGGTCGACTTTACCTTTTATCCTTTCGGGATCGATAAATTAAGTATCTGTTGCGTACTGGAGTCGATTTAATCAACTGGCCCCCTCCCCCAAAATTTCGGGCCTTGTGCCTAGAGTAGAAAAGAATCGTTAGCACGCCGGACAAAATGCTTAGCGGTATTTCGTCTGTCTTTACGTTCTGAGTTCAAATTCCGCCGAGGTCGACTTTACTTTTCATGCTTTCGGGGTCGATAAATTAAGTACCAGTGAAACACTGGGGTCGATGTAATCGACTTATCCCTTACCCCACAATTTCAGGCCTTGTGCCTATAGTTGAAAGGACTATATTTCAACGACTAGGAGTGAGTAAGCAAGTCCTTAAGATGTCTTGGTCAAAACAGAGAACACAAATATCTAAATTAAAGGTCACCAACAATTGTATACCTACACACTCTTTAACGCATTACTATGCTTCTGTACAGCGGCGAGCTGGCAGAAACGTTAGCAGGCCGGACAAAATGCTTAGCGGTATTTCGTCTGCCGTTACGTTCTGAGTTCAAATTCCACCGATGTCGACTTTGCCTTTCATCCTTTCGGGATCGATAAATAAAGTATCAGTTACGCACTGGGGTCGATGTAATCGACTTAACCCCTTTGTCTGACCTTGTTTGTCCCCTCAATGTTTAGCTCCTTGTGGGCAATAAAGAAATAAGAAACGTAAGCACGCTGGACGAAATTCTTAGCGGTATGATACGGACTATAATTTTTACTTCGTTAAAACGTTTTTTTTTTTTGTTACTCTTTTCATTTTCCCTCGTTTTTTTATCTTCTTTCTTTTGATA
>NC_068986.1:28441832-28443699 GCF_001194135.2 Octopus bimaculoides | reverse complement strand
AACTAATGATGAAAGCTATTATGGTATTCTTTATTTTATCTTTTATGTTGTTATTGTCATGGTTTAGCTATTTATATCTATTTGAACAACCTCTCTCTCTCTCTCTCTCTCTCTCTCTCTCTCTCTCTCTCTCTCTCTCTCTCTCTTTCAGTCTCTATTTATATTTATCCACTTATGCATATTTATAGGGAGAAAGAGGAGGGGAGAGGAAGAGATAGAAGAAAGTCAGAGAGACAGCCAGAAAGAACAAGCGCGAGATTAGTAATACCTGTCTACATGCATGCTTGTGTCTCTTATACTATGTGTAATATATAGGTACATATACATGAGTGCGGGTATATGTGTGTCTGTGCGTGCATGCGTGTGTATGTTCATGTGTGTGCACGTGCACGGTCCAGCCGAAATCACAGCTAATGCCACGAAAAGGTTATTCAACCGTACCACTTATCGAATCAATACACTCAACAAATATCTACGAAGTAAATAACAAAAGTACATTTTTCCACGTATATTGTTGTCATTTAATTCCAGGTTGGCACTCCTTTAGCAAACCTACGAACAGAGCCTTCTAGCCATGACAGTCCTGTTGTTTTTTGTTCGCTTGTTTGTTTGTTATTTAAGCGTCATATAACAAATACGACCTTAACTAATGTAGATATAGATAGACCGCATTTTTAATAATAACTAGTAGTCAAGGCAGCTAACAAGCAGAATCGTTAACACATCGTGTAGAACACTTAATGGCATTTCGTGCGTCTTTACGTTCTGAGTTCAAATTCCGCCTAGGTTGACTTTACCTTTCGTGCTTTCGGGGTCGATAAAATAAGTATCAGTTGAGCACTGGGGTCGATGTAATCGACTTACCCTCTCCCCTGAAATTCCTGGCCTTGTGCCAAAATCTGAAACCAAAAATAACTACTAGCATTGTGATTTAAGATAAAACTGATTATTTCTATAAGGTTGAACTGTTGTCTAGAAGCCCCCCTTGGTTCGTTTATTGAGTTGTTATGGTTGTTGTTAGTGCTATTGCTGCGCTTCTGTTAATTACAGGTTATCCCTGACTGAATAAACCTGTGGTAAATAACAGCTCGGCCCATGGGGTGTAGACCCACGTCCATTTCTTCAGGTCCGTATTTGTACTTCTTTGAAAACTATATGTACTCAATAACACACTACAACCATTGTCTCAATAACAAGCTGTTACCTCACAACAATCAGGCGCAGGCGTGGCTGTGTGGTAAGAAGCTTGCTATCCAACTGCCATGGTTCCGGGTTCAGCTCCAATGCGTGGCACTTTGGGCTAGTGTCTTCTACTAACCCTCAGCTCGACCAAATGTTTGTGAGTGGGTTTGGTAAACGGAAACTCAAAGAAGCTCGTCGTACATATGTGTGTGTGTGTGTGCGTGAGTGTATACATGCATATATACATACATGTGTGCGTGTCTTTGCATCTGTGTTTGTTACCCACCACCGCTTGAAAACCGATGTTGGTGTGCTTATGTCCCCGTAGCCTAGCTTTTCGGCTTTTCAAAGAAAGAGAGTATTGCTGTCCATTCATTCAACTAAAACTGCTTTAAGGCGGTGCCCCAGCATGGCTGCAGTCGACTGATACAAATAAAAGATAAGAGATGAAAGATTATCTCACAAACGAATGCTCACAACAATCACCATTATCTTACATCAATCTCTATTATCTCACAACAATCACTATTACTTCACAACAATCACTATTATCTAACAACAATCACTATTACCTCACAACAATCATTATTACCTCACAACAATCACTATTATCTAACAACAATCACTATTATCTAACAACAATCACTATTATCTCACAACAATCACTATTACCTCACAACATTCA
>NC_068986.1:28440216-28440617 GCF_001194135.2 Octopus bimaculoides | reverse complement strand
CACTATTACCTCACAACAATCACTGTTACCTCACAACAATCACTATTATCTCACAACAATCACTATTCTCTCACAACAATCACTATTACCTCACAACATTCACTATTACCTCACAACATTCACTATTACCTCACAACATTCACTATTACCTCACAACAATCACTGTTACCTCACAACAATCACTATTATCTCACAACAATCACTGTTACCTCACAACAATCACTATTATCTCACAACATTCACTATTACCTCACAACAATCACTATTACCTCACAACATTCACTATTACCTCACAACAATCACTGTTACCTCACAACAATCACTATTATCTCACAACAATCACTATTCTCTCACAACAATCACTATTACCTCACAACATTCACTATTACCTCACAACAATC
>NC_068986.1:28439298-28440206 GCF_001194135.2 Octopus bimaculoides | reverse complement strand
CACAATAATCACTATTACCTCACAACATTCACTATTACCTCACAACAATCACTGTTACCTCAGAACAATCACTATTATCTAACAACAATCACTATTACCTCACAACAATCACTATCTCACAACAATCACTATTATCTCACAACAATCACTTATCTCACGACAATCTCTGTTATCTCACAACCATCACCACTTAACAAACAAGATACTGAACCCGGAGCCATGTGATTGAGAAACAGACTTCTTACCACACAGCCAGACCTGCCTCTATTATGTATTTAAGATTGATGTTATACTAAATTTCTATGGGCATTCTATATCCAATTGTGCATTTCGTTGCAAGAAGTTGGAAAAAGAAAACCTGCCTTCATTTTAATGGGTACCATCTGTTTCAACCCTTTATAAGGGGCCGGTGAGGGTGCGCTAATTACGAAGTCGCTCGATCTAAAGAAAGGTTTCTAAAAGTGAAAGGTTTCTAAAAGCAACATCATTTCCCTTAAATGAGAGAGGTGACATTACATAATGTAGTCCTAGATACACTTAAACCGACGGAATGGCTACAGAGAGAATTCGTTCGAGATTTCGTGTGTCCCTGTCTAAGCAGAATTGTCTGTCTTGGGTGTTAAACAATATCAACTGTTTATGAATCTCAACGTCCAACTCTAACAGTGATATAATAAGGATTCTGGTAGATGTGGTGATGGTGAAGGTAGGTGACAATGAAGACAACAATGATGATGGTGATGGTGATAATGATGATGATGGTGGTGGTGGTAGAGGTGGCAGTAGTGGTGATGGTGGTAGTGGTGGTGATAATGGTGATGACGAAAGTGGTGGTAGTTGTAGTGGTGGTGGTGGTGGTGGTGCTGGTGTTGCTGGTGCTGGTGATGGTTGTAGTGGTAGTGGCGGTT
>NC_068986.1:28434278-28436778 GCF_001194135.2 Octopus bimaculoides | reverse complement strand
GACGTGGCTCTGCGGCAAAAAGCTTGCTTCCTCACCACATAATTCCAATTTCAATCCCACTGCGTGGCACCTGAAGTAGTGGTAGTAGTAGAAGTAGTATCACAGTAGTAGTAGTACTACTAGTAGAAGCAGCAGCAGTAGTAGTAGTAGTAGTGAAATAGAACGAGTGCGTGTGTTTGCAATTGGCATAAATGACCTTCTCGAGAGAGAGACAACAAAAATCTGTTTCGTCACGTGAGTTCACGTTAAGAATCTTGCAAACGAATTGCAAAATCGAAACGTAAAATCGAAACTGCCTTTCATTTAAATGCTTTTCATTCGTCCAGTAAGCAGAACTGTCCTCAACCACAGGTAAAGTAGGTCATGCGTATTCAGGCACAAAAAATATCACTGCAGCCCCTATAAACGTCACGTGATTGAAATCTGTTGAAATTCCTTGGGAAATACCTTTTATTTGTCTTCTTTTTTTCTTTTTACCTGTTTTTTTTTCTTTTTTTTATTCTACAATTTTTCGTCTCTTTCTTCTTCTGTAATGCCTCCATTTTCGTTTTTCTTTTTTTTTTAATCTTTGCTTGAATATTTTTCTATCTTTTTACTTTTCATCATCATCATCATCATCATCATCATCATCATCATCATCACCACCATTTTGTCTTTTCTTCATCAGTTCCCTCTTCTCTTTTAACTTCTTCTCCTCCTCCTTCTCCTCCTCCTTCTTCTTCTTCTTCTTCTTCTTCTTCTTCTTCTTTTTCCTCTCCTTCTCCTCCTCCTCCTCCCCTACTACTACTACTACTACTACTACTACTACTACTACTACTACTACTACTACTACTACTACTTTTTCTTTTTTTTTTCATTCCGCCTCTTTTCCCTCTTTCAATTTCTTTTTTGTTCTTATCTTTTCCTTTGATTTTCCCGTGCTTCTTTTCTATTTTATTTTTCCCTTTCTCCACCACCCCCTCCTTTTCTTTCACTCGTTCATCCTCTGCCCACGTGTGTAACCAATAAGTGTCGCCAAATATACTTTCGCGGTCACCTGATTACAATCAACCGACAGATGTTTATATAAACACGCTTCAGTAACTTCAACGTCAGTCATCTGCTAACAGAAAAAGAGTAACTCAGAGCAGAATACTCACACAAAAAAAATATTGTCTATTTCTTTAAAAAGGTTCAGTCCCACTGAGCGGCACCTTAGGCCTATAGCAATTGTGGGGGGATTTGATGGAATCGGATGGACAGAAACTACTCTTGCCAACCCAGCATATACACACACACACGGGTGTGTGTGTGTGTGTGTGTGTGTGTGTGTGTGTGTGTGTGTGTGTGTGTGTGTGTGTGTGTGTGTGTGTGTGTGTGTGTGTGTGTGTGTGTATGCTGGGTTTTAAGAAGTTATAGTGGATGAGTCCAGCAGTACACCACCAAACAGTCACCATATTCTTCTTTTTGAAGAGCTCGGGTTTAGGGAAAGTTTTCAGTGCTTCATTTTTGCCCAACCACTGCGAAGAACATTTTTTAGTATCGTACAGAATCCACTTTTCATCGCAAGTTACAATACGGTCGAGGAATGGATCAGTCTGGTTACAGAGAAGAAGCCACGAGCAAATTACATATCTGCACATTTTCTGATTTTCATTCAAATCATGTAGTATCCATTTATCGAGCTTTTTTGATTTTCCAATCACATGCAAATGGTTGCAGGCAGTTTTCTGGTTAACTTGAAGTTCTTTTGCCAGTTGTGGAGTGGTTTTACGTGGATTTTTCTCAAATACGGTCTTTAATTGACCGTCATCGATGACAGGTGGGCGTCCACTATGCTCATGATCTTGAAGGCTCAGGTCTCCAATGCGAAATCATTTAAACCATTCTCGAGCTGACCACTCACTGGTCATTTCCTCACCAAAAGTCTCGTTGATATCGCGAGCAATTTCAGCAGCTTTACGTCCTTTTTTGAAGTTGAATAACAAAATTACTCGAATGTCGCGCTTTGACAGTTTCATTTCAGATGATTGTAACATGGGTGAAAAAAATATCGATGTTAATTTATTGATGCATTTGGGCAAGTCTATGTCTGTATTATCAGACAATTGCAAAGAAATATTTAAAAAGAGCTCAAATCTCTACAAAACTCCTGTAAAAATTCCTCGTGGTTCAAAACGTTGCTTACTTATTACTCAACCGCATATAAAGGTTACAGTCATTAAGGAATGCCGAGTTAACTCGCCGAAGATATAATTTGAAACGACACTGTAACCTTCATATAATTAAGAGATTGTTCGGCCTGATGTGTAGCTAACTGAGGATTATGAGTTGGTTAATTATTACATCAGAGGACCTGCTAGCTACGAAACATACGTAGTCTTAATTTTACCTGCTCCCCTTCCTCAATCTGGATTTGTGTATATATGTGTGTGTGTGTGCATGTGTGTGTGTCTGTGTGTGAATGTGTGTGTGTATATAAACTCAAATACATATATATATATATATATATATATATATA
>NC_068986.1:28433220-28433824 GCF_001194135.2 Octopus bimaculoides | reverse complement strand
TATATATATATATATATACACCCACATACATACATACATACATACATACATATACGAGAGAGAAATGGATATGCACGCATTGTTATGCTATTATAGGAAACAGCTGAATAGACATACGCAAACAGAATATCAAAGGCACTCCGTCATCCAAACGTTGACATACAGATTAACAAGTACACTTACATACAAACTGCAAACACGTACATACACATACACACACACACGCATATATTCATACATTACATATACATAAATACAGACAGACAGACAGACATGACACATATATACACGGGCGCTAAGCAGTAACTTTTTGGGAGTTCACGTAGAAGTTCATTGAAACACACACTCATATACACACACACACACACATACATAAACACAAAACACGTACACAAACACACAGATGAAGCTATATACTATATACTCTGATATATGTACACGCTGACACATATTCAACACAACGTTACCAGATGTCACCCAACCAACACTTAATAAATAGGCAAATGTTATTATATTTGTAAACACCAAACCACAAAAAGCAAGTCTCTTGTAATATCAAAGTGCCAAGCCCATCCCTCTTCAGCACTTATATATATATATATAT
>NC_068986.1:28428338-28431257 GCF_001194135.2 Octopus bimaculoides | reverse complement strand
TATATATATATATATATCGTTCCTCGTCGCCGTTTCTACTACCCAATCCTTCTATCTTTCATTTTACACTCCTATTTTATATCCTGTTTGCATTACGTCGGTATGTCATGTACAATACAAGCTTGTGGTGAGCAATAACTCCCCTCACCTGCTCAAGCCACCCCGCAACCTATCCACCCAATATTCTTTTTCCCACCGTGATATAATCACAAAACTATACCGGGTGGGAAGGGTCATATGATCCGTTGGTTTTTACAATAAATATAAAATAATGTATTTCATAGTACATTTATATATGCACATACATACATACATACATACATACATACATACATACGTACATACGTACGTACATACGTACATACATGCGTACATATATACATACATACATACATATATACATACATAGTTTGTGAGTGCGTGAGAAAATACTGAACGATTCAAAGATTAAACGATAGATAGGTATTGCTTACATACAAATATAGACACACACACGCATGCACACAAAAACACACACATACATATAAGCACGTATGCTCTTACATACATACATACATACATACATACATACATACATACATACATACATATTAAGTGCTCATTCATACAATGCATAAGTACATAAAAACACAAGTACATGCGTACATTAAACATACACATACATACATACATATACATTCGTTACATACGTACAGGACAAGAGAGGTACATGCAAAAGAATATTGCTGAAATAATAAAATAGCAACATCAACCAAATTAAAATGCAACCGACCGGATATTTTACCCTCTAAGAGCAATTACATATATCATTATTCATGCGTACAAAATACGATGCGCTAAGACTAGAAGGTGGCTTATAAAATATGTATGATAAGACAAACAAGTAAGATAAAAAAGGCGTTATACATGAAAGTGGACAAATTTTAAAAATTGGTGGGAAAACACACAAGATTTTTCCAGCAGTGAGAGAAAAGTGGGAGAGAGATCAGCTGAAATTTTACATATTCTGTGCTACATTATCCACTAACATAACAAATACGATATCACGATACCTCTTCTTTGCTTCATCCAGTAATACAGTAGGTATCATCTAGAACGTTGGAATTTCTTGAGCAGATTTGTGGGGCCGCACACAATCCAGCGTGCGTCAGTAATGTCAATCCATTTGCCTTCCTCGAGCACTAACTAGCGGTATATTTATAAGAATGAGTCTAGACACTTAAAGAAAGCAAGCCACTCAGTCGGCGCATAAACAGCTACTTGACGGAAGGCACAGCTTTTGCTGCTGTAAAGCTACCGACTTACCACCTTGGCCTATGTATAACATCCGTGCCACGAAATCCAGACATTTCAGAAACAACGTTATCCACTCCGTTAAATTTAGGCTTTCTAACAGATGCGTACAGAGACGAGGAAATGCGAGAGACGATGTGCATTAAATCCTAATTTTCCTGATTAGGCCACATATGTATTTATTGAACCTGAGGTCATTAGGCAAATGACTTTGCCTTTAGACCGACTCGATGCCAGATGCATGTGTAGAATAAACACTTATTAGTCTAGACATTTATACAACTGAAAAGAATACCTCCGCCTTCGTTAAGGCGGAGGTATTGTTTTCAGTTGTATTTGTTTGTCCGTGGACAAGATATCTCAAGAACCGCTGGATGGATCCGGATGAAACTTTCAGGGATGCTTGGTCTCGTGACTGGCACGAACTGATTAGACTTTGAGATCGATCCGTACCAGACAAAGATTCTGGATTATTTCTCCTGTTTTTTTTTGTTTTGTTTTGTTTTTATTTAATTTTTGAGAATGGTTGGGTTCATTTTTAGTATTCTCGTTTGTGAGAGCAGTAGAGTTTATTTCAGATATTCTCATTTAAAAAATCATCTCTGGCTAATCGTTGAGAGGACGTTGGTGTTGCCTTGGCGGAGGTTTACGCTCTTTGAGTGCTCTTGTTACGGTTATATTAAGGACAGCTCTTGAACGTTTATTCAGTGACCAAACTGGACTTGATATGCTAATAAATCCAGAAGAGTTTCAAGCAACAGCTACATGTTTACATAACGATTTTCAAACATTGGAAATGCATTTTCTGAAGACAAATGTGTTCTTGCTCGTAAAGCTTGATCTGAAAGACTTATGCAGTTCCCCATAATTTCCGGCAACATAAAATCAAAATCAAGATCAAAAGGCTATTGTTACCCTCGTAAATGATGCAGGATTTGATGAGGTCAGAAGAGATGGTGTGGCTAAGTTACAAGGATCCCACAAAGAAGTTTGGAAATTTGAAATGTTCGAACAACAACGAACAATAGAAGAGGATATAGAAGCATAATCCACAGTACATCAATTGACTGCAAAGAATGTTACTAAAAGCATGGCACTCATAGAGGAAAGTCTGCAAGTCTAAGCTGATAACAACCTTCATCATGCACATAACAGGAAAATTACAAGAGGAACTCATAACGAGCCCAGCTCTAACACGAAGGTAAGAAGCGTCAAACGTCAAACACAGTTGCTGCAGATGGTAATATACAGGGCAAAAGATAGTGCTTCTTTTCCTTCCAGTAATTCCCATCGCACCACCACCTATCACACAGCAGTCACTATCATTACCGGTGAGAATGTGACCTACTACGATATTATCACATGCTAATTTATTCCCAGATGCAGTTGCCATCAAAAGTCATTATATACACACACACTGTTCTGTGTCAGCCTAAAAAATTAATAATGCAACGCATAAAAGTGGTTTGGGGATATTTTTTCCAAAATGATTTCTCTGGAACGCATCGCATTTTATAACACAGAAGAGTTTTATGGAATTTCGAATTACGGTAGATACGAAGGAAGGAACGCAGAATTCCGTAGCGCAAAGGTTACTTATGTACATATATATATATATATATATAT
>NC_068986.1:28421963-28428238 GCF_001194135.2 Octopus bimaculoides | reverse complement strand
GATAAAACTCGGCAAGAAATGGCAAGAAGACTGAAGGAAGAAAGACTATTGATAATCCTTTCTAATATAGGCACAAGGCCTGGAATTTCAGGGGAGAGGACTAGTTGATATCAACCTCAGTGGTCGACTAGTACTTATTTTATCGACCTTAAAATGATGAAAGGTAAAGTCGACCTCGGTGAAATTTGAACGTAAAGACGGATGAAATGCTGCTAAGCATTTTGTCCGGCATGCTAACGACTCTGCCAGCTCGCCACCTTAGCTATTTAGGTATATTGACAGAAATGTGAAGGCACGTGGCTTTGTGGCTAGGGTATTCGCCTCTCGATTGCAAAATCATGAGTTCAATTCCCGGCGACGCGTTGTGTCTTTCAGCAAGACACGTTATTTCACATTGCTCCAGTCCACTCAGCCGTCAAAAATTTATTAGTACCTGTATTTCAAAGGAGCCAGCCTTGTAACACTCTGTGTCGCGCTGAATCTCCCTGAGAACAACGTTAAAGGACACATGTGTCTGTGGAATGCTCAGCCACTTGCACGTTGATTTCACAAGTAGGCTGTTCGTGTGGATAGGATCAACTGGAACCCTCGTCGTTGTAACCGATGAAGTCCCAGCCGTATTGATAGAAATATCCACAATTACTACAGTATAAATGATAAACCTCTTCTGCATGATGTATTTCCTAAAATAATGTGTCAGATTTTATCAAGATGCTCCACACTGGCTTAAAAACAATACGACCGAATTACATCAACTGAAGCAACACGGTTTCTGATAGGTTTTCACTACTAAGGATTAGGTTTTCATTACTAAGTACATTGGAATAAATATCCGTAACTAGTATAAAATATACGACATATGTCGACGGCATGGTGCATTTTCTAAGACAATACACAACATTGTTTCAAGATGTCTTCCACTAGCTACAAGAGAAAATACTTGAGACAGATGAGTGTGGCAAAGTTACTCATGTAAGATGAGTCACCCAATTTCAATTGCTCTAAGTAAAAATTCCCTTTTACTAATGGGAACCTTTATTTTTCTGATAATGAAAATACTATAGAATATGAAAATACTATAGAACTTTAGCATGTGGACAGACCACCAGAAAACACATACAATAATAATAATAATAAAGAAGCCCCTTTCGTTGGTGTGGTTATTGGGATTGTTTAACTCCAGGGCAGTCTTGACCAAACAGACCATCACATCTTTGTTTTTGCTTTTGTTTTTCTCCGGTTGCAGTGGATGTAGAACAACACCAGTGGTTCCCAGAGTGACCGGTACTGCCCCACTGGGGCGGTGGAAAGTTTCGATAGGGGTGTTGAAGAAAAGTGGGACGATAATCGAGTGACCAAAAGAGGGCGATGGATGTAAAAAAAAAAAAAGAATTACGGGTTCATTTGGTTCAAGTTTTATTTGTGAAACACGGTTCTTTTGAATTTGCTGCAGAAAATTGTCTATGTTTATGGTGGTGAGTAGCGGTGGGTGGGAGGGCTCTTAGGAATGTGGCCAGGGTGCCAAGGAGACGGCAGCCTGAAAAAGTTTGGGAACTACTGGACTACACTAATGTGTCCATTTCTTTATAATATAACAGAGTGTGATGAGTAGAAGATTTAGAAGATAATCGGTCGTGTAGGAGTCATCTCATTGGCTCGGGTCGTAATTCTGGCAGCAAGCGGGTAAAAGCGATCACTATGTGCTTATTCTACTCTGCATAAGACCACAGGCTATTGCAGTCAATATATTAATAATAAATGTGTATAATGTTACGCAGAGAATAAAAAGAAGACTTACAACTATCAAACAGCTTTATAATCCCATGAAACTGGCAGCAGAGTAATATGATGACTGATTATATTGATGTAATATGATGACTGAGTATTGATAACTTCAGTTCTTAAGTCTTTAATAAGAAATTTTGATCTGTCTCGGAAGCAAATCTTTCATTTTGCGTGTTGTATGTACCTCTATAGAAAAATCTACTTCCTGAGAATCTTATAACAATAGACTGTAGTCTTATCCAGAGTGGAATGAGGATGTGCTGATCGTTTTTACCATCTTAATGCCAGAATCAAGAATCAATCCAAAGAGAGGATCCCGACACGATCAGTCGGGCAGTTTTAATTAGCAGCCAAATTTTTATCGCGCCCTATTGTATTATAAAGGAATGGACACCTCCAATAGATTAGCCCTACATCCACATCTAAATATAACAGGCAAGATGGTCATGGAGAAATCTTCCCGATCGAGACTATTCATAATTAACTGCACCAACAAGAGAGCTTCCTTATGATAGACTGATCTGCTAAAAAAAAAAAAGCAAGCAAATCTCCCTAAAATAGCACCTTAATATCTTGAAAGGGAAAGCAGTGGATAATGTAGTTCAAGATACACTCTTTTTTTTTCTTTCTGAAAGATGGATGAAGTCGTTGCTTGAACGCCTTTGATCATAAACCAACTCGATCAGGGCTGATCAGAAGCTCAACAATAGCCGAATCTTAAAAGGCCTCTTGGGAATTAAGGCACATTTACATCCTCCATTTTACTGTAGTCGGAGAGGATTATTATGAAGCATAATATAATAGTGTAATTCCCAGTAAATAAAACATATATGTATGACGATCCACCATAAATATAGAGTGTAAGATCCAAGTGGGGTTGGATGTAAGAAAACAAAAATCAAGTTAACGGACAGTAGCCATTCAACGGAACATGTTTCTCTCACTTAAGTACCAAAACAGGGAGAAAGCTTGCATGGATAAATTCAGCCATATTGAAAAATTATTAGTTCAGGCGCCAGACTTCTGTCAGTCGTATAGTGTTCAATAGAGCAGTTTCTCTCCCTCCGCACGCTTCTCTCCCGCCACCTTCTTCCATTGCAAGAGTTGCAGACAGCAGCCTTAGTCTGTTTTCAAAGAATATGATATCAAATGCAGATCAGAGCAGATCAGTTTAATGGTCTGCAAGCAAAGCGGTTGACTGATTTGACTGCTGACCTCACTGCATAGACTTAGCTCCATTTGATAACGTATTTTTTTTGTTTTTTTTTGTTTTTGTTTTTTATTTCTTCTTGTTGTTTATATGGCTGTTATTGTTGTTGTCGCCATCGTTTTTGTTTGTTTGTTTGTTGTTGTTGTTATTGCTATTGTAGTTGTTAATCTTGTTATTTTGTGGCTATCATAATTTTTATGTCCATCATCATCATCATCATCATCGCTGTTATTATTGTTGTAGTGATTATTATTATTATTATTATTATTATTATTATTATTATTATTATTATTATTATTATTATCATTATTATTATTGACGTTACTCTTTATTTTTATTCCTATTCTTATTTATTGTTTCTTATTCCTATTGAAGGGTTTTTGTGGTCGTCGTCGTCGTCGTCGGCGGCGGCGGCGGCGGCGGCGGCGGCGGCGTTGCCGTTGTTGTTATTGTTGTTCTTGTTGTTCTTAATGTTTTATAGTTGTTGTTTATAGTTGTTATTGCTATTGTTCTTACTGATGCTATTAATGTTATTACTTTTTGCTGAAACCGCTTTTCAGAAGAAGAAAAAGAAGAAGAAGAAGAAGAAAAAGAAAAAGAAAAAGAAGACAGTGAATGATAATAATAATAATAATAATAATAATAATAATAATAATAATAATAATAATAATAAAAATGGTAAAAAAAAACGATCAATCAAATCCCTCGGTGACCTATAAAAGAGAATATGAGTACTCCGCCCACCAACTTGTATAACAAAATTGCTTGTTGAGTGAGAGAACATGAAGAAGCGATGCCTCCCGCCCGCCTGGTGCAGAGGAAGTTATTGGTTGCCATCAAGAGGCCTGCAAAATGATGAGTAAGCAAAATTTCCTTCCACTATAAGTAAGCAAAGAGTGTATTGGCTTCGAGAGAATGAAAACCAGCAGCAAAGCTGGTTGGGTTTTTTGCTCTTTTTTTTTATTTGGTCTTTTTTTAACTTTTTCTTTTTTGTTTTTATCCTTCTGCCAAGAATGAGAATAGTGCATGTAAAATATTCTGTAAAGTATATTATACCAATTTCTACTAAAGATTGTAGCCAAAAGTATTTACTGACTACAACAGGGTACGTGCATGTGTGTGTGTATTTGTGTCGGTGTTGTGTACCTATCTATCTATATCTATCTGTCTATCTAATCTATATCCATCTATCTATCTATAATATCTATAGATAGATAGATAGATAGATAGATAGATAGATAGACAGACAGACAGACAGACAGACAGACAGACAGACAGACAGACAGATAGATAGATAGATAGATAGATAGATAGATAGATAGATAGATAGATAGATATCTTACGCTTTTACTTGTTTTAGTCATTGGACTGCGGCCATGCTGAGGCACCGCCACAAAGGATTTTAGCCAAAGAAATCGGACCAAATGCTTCCACCTTTTTTCTTTTTTAAGTCTGGTACTTATTTTATTACTCTCTATTGCCGAATCGTTAAGTAACTGGGGCATCTATGGTCAATCGGTCAGATACTAAAACCCATATGCAGACTGACTCACTCTCTCTCTCTCTCTCTCTCTCTCTCTTTCACACAAACACACACATGCATACACACGCACGCACACATTGCACACACACACACACACACACAGATACATTTACATACATGCAATGGGCCTTATTGCGCAAAGCAGCTAACATGTTAGATCGAGAAGATCTACCAAATCTATTCACAAGGCTATAGTAGAAGACATTTGCCGAAGGTGCCACGCAGTGGAATTGAACCCGGAACCATGTGGTTGGGAAGCAAGCTTCTTACCACTCAGCCACTCACAAACCCGCACATAGACTCACATACTCACATGCACGCACACACGTACATGAAGGATTCCACATAGTTTCCGACTTTCTGTCTACGATATTCTCTTACAAGGTACTGGTGGGCTGGGACTATAGTAGAGGACACATACACAGCGTGACGCGCCGGAATACTTAACCCGAAACCAAATGGTTGTAAAGCAAGTTCCTTTACCACACAACCATGTAAATTGCTGTAACTTCAGGCATGTCAATTTCTCTCTGTCCTCGAAAAGGCAAGAATCTATACGGTGCGTACTTTTACAGTTATACAAATATACAGACGAAACGTTATCAATATCATCAACATATTAACTCGAAACTACATAACAATGAATCAGATATCAATTTCCGAAATTATGAATGAAATATCATCAGAATAAAAGTAAGCAATTTCTCATGTTTTTGTGGGGTTTTTTTTTTCGATGTTGCCAAGCTAGATTTTATATACACTTTGACACAAATTGACTAATAACTTCAGTTGAGCCTTGTCAGCCACTTAGCATCCTTGTGGAAGTTTCATAATTTTTCAAATGCTACTTGACATTTTCATTGCAACTCTCTTACATATAAAATATAATGAATATATTTAGTGACATGTGGTTATAAATACTGCTATTTCCTGACAAATTTTCCACGAGTTGATGCTTCTGTAATAACTGTAAGCTTAGAAAGTGTAAAGTACACGTTGTTCTTTCATCTTTTACTTTATTTCAGGTATTAGGCTGCGGCCATACTGGAGCCTTGACATGAAGAATTTTTAGGCGAATGAATCGATCCCCAGAGCCTGTTTTTTTTTCTTTTTTTTTTTTCAAGCCTGGTACTTATTGTATCATTCTCTTTTGCCAAACCGCTAAGTTACGGTTGTAAACAAACCAACACAGATGGTGGTGAACAAACAAAGATGCAAAGACACACACACACACACACGTATATATGTATATATATTTATATATATATATATTAATAATAATGGTAAGGCAACAAAAGAATGAATGAGACCTCGATATTATGTAAATAGAGGAATTTATCTGTAATATATGTGACAATTATTTGGTTGCCATAATAAGACTACGAGTTTCGGATGTCGGAGCGAAAAACTGCTCCGGCATCTCGTCAGTTATAGAGGCAATAAAAAAAAATGTAATTTTGCATTTTTCGATTGCCTCTATAACTGACGAGATGCCGGAGCAGTTTTCCGCCCCGACATCCGAAACTCGGTGTCTTTTTATGGCAACCAAACAATTGTCACATATTATATTACATATATATATATATATATATATATATAATCACAAATATATAGGGATTGACAGTAACCTGCTTCTCCAACATACTGAGAATTCAGAAATAGCAGTCAAAGAACTACTGATTTCAAAACTACAAATTATTACTCCAGATTGATAGCGATATTTTTGATACACACAGA
>NC_068986.1:28419839-28421431 GCF_001194135.2 Octopus bimaculoides | reverse complement strand
AGCCGGCTATTCTTCAGGCCAAGGATATCCTTCACCTGAAGAACAGCCGGTGGTACACACCTAACGTATGTAGCCGGGATTTCCCATACTCCATTCCGTAACTCTTGTATTCTTTTTCGCACACTCGGCAACTCTGGTTGCCTACCGAGGAACAAAAAAATAGAACTTCTTTTTTGTAAATCGTTCTTCGACAAAGGAAAAGAAAACTCCGCAACCTTCCGTCTCAATAAGCCACAATTGTTCCTGAAAGTTACCTTTTTATATTTACTACGGATTTCACGAAACTAACTTTCTTCCTACACCTCGATCCCAGGATCTTACACACGCACACACAGACACATATATACGACAGGCTTCTTTGGTCGGCCCGGGGTTATAGTAGAAGATACTTGCCTAAGGTGACACGAAGCGGGACTGAACCCGATGCGTATATTTGCACATGTACGTATGTACAATCGGCTTCTGCATAGTTTCTATCACCAGCATCCACTCACAAATCATTGGTCAAACTATGGCTGTGATGGAAAACGCGTATCCAGGACGCCGTGATGTGAAATTGAACGTGAAACCGCATGGTCGAGAAGCGAAACTTTACGCCACGCAACCACTGTGTCTATTGATCCTGATATTAGAGTGCTTGTGTTTGGATATTCGAGGTGTGAATGTATGCGTGTGCGCGTCAATATTTGCAGTCATGCGAATGTATGTCTGTGTCTATGCATGTGTATGTGTGTGTCTGTGTGTAGGGTGGTATCTAAAGAGGTGGAGGGGGCAAGTGTATGCTGTTTGTTTCTGGTTTTGTTTTTTGTTTTTTTTTCTGTGTCTGCAAAAATGTGTGATTGCAAGGGAGCGGCAGATAAAAAAACATGAATCATTAATATCATCGACTTAGATGTGTAAATGTAGAACAGCTACGCGAAAGTCATATATATATATATATATACATATGTATGCATATATATATATGTGTGTGTGTGTATATATATATATGCATACATGTATATATATATATGCATACATGTATATTATATACATGCATTTATATGTATATATATGTATACATGTACATGTATTTACACGCACACACAAATACATATATATATATATATACACATATTCATATACATATATATGCATGTATTCATATACATATTTATATAATATATATATAAAGATATATAGATATATATGTGTGTGTGCGTGTGTGTGTATGAGCTCGTATGTATGTATGTATGTATGTATGTATGTATGTATGTATGTATGTATAGAATAGCAGAACAGAGTGGATTCCTTCTGGTTACTATTACTAATGACTTGTACTGATGCAGTTGTTGTTGCTGTTGTTGTTGGTGGGCTGCGGCGGCGGTGATGGCGGTGGGGTTGGTGTGGCTGGGTTGTGGCCTTGTTCCTGGCGGTGATGGCGAGGACGGTAGAAGTGGTGGGGATGATGGTGGCTTCATTAACAGCAATGATATCGATTAGGGATGAGGACGCTGGAAATGGCGGATAGAGATATTTGTACTTCATGTTGTGTTGCTGGTTCTGGACGTGATGGCGGCGGTGGTGGCGATGGTAATGGTGGTGGTGGCGGT
>NC_068986.1:28412468-28418566 GCF_001194135.2 Octopus bimaculoides | reverse complement strand
TATATATATATATATATATATATTGGCTATATCAAGAATGTGGTTGTAATATGCGACATGTTCGACTGTTATTTTTAGTATGCCCAGCGAGTGGGCAAGAAGAATCCCTTGTTGCCACCCGTTATGACGGTGGCGGTGGTGGATGGTTGTAGTAGTGGTGGTGGTTGTAGTCATGGTGATGGAGCTAGTGTGGTAGTAGTGGTGACGGTAGTGATATAGGTGGTAGTGATGGTGATACTGATGATGACGATGGTGGTACCAGTATGGTGGTGCGGTGGAAGGGATTCCAGAGAGAGGTGCCATGGATGTGTGATGTCCGCAGCATTGACAATGGCGACGGTCGGTTCTGTTCTGTTCGGTGTCGCTGGTCGTTGGTAGTGGTGTCAGTTAACATTTGCGAGCCATGAAAGTAGGAGGCAGGCGGCAGAAGGTAGGAGGTATGATGTACAGTTCATATTGACAATCATAAAAAAAAACGAAAAAAATAACAAGAAAAAAAACCGGAAAATTTCAACAACATAAAACAACAATAACAACATTAGCAACAATAGCAGCAGCAAAAACTAACAAACAACAATAATAACAACAACAACAACAACAAATATATTTAAAAACAAAACACAAAACTAAGATGGCGACGTGTCGGCTTTCTTCCGCTGATAGATTCACAGAAAGCTATTAACAGATTCAAACATCGACCAAGTCAAGCCACACGAGAGTTGTTTTTGCTTGTTTTTGTAGTTGTTGTAGTTGTTATTTATTTATATTATTATTATTATTATTATTATTGTTATTATTATTATTATTATTATTATTATTATTAGTGTTGTTGCTGTTGTTGTTGATGTTTATTTTGGTTTTCATTTGTTTTCTTTCGTTTTTACGACATGTTGACTTGACAGTGATGTGATCAACGCCAATGTGTTTGATATGGTGTGTACTTCCATTTTTATCACCGTCCCGGGGAGGGAGATGCAACGCGGGAAAGAAGGAGAAGAGAGCGAGGGAAGAGGGAGTAAAAGGTGTGACTGAGAGAAAGAGAGGAAGAGAGAGAGAGAGAGAGGGGAGGAAACTGAAAGAGTGTTGTATTTCGATGTGTTTGTATATGTATGTGATATGTTTCCATGTGTGTGTATGTGTGTAGGAGATGAGTGAGGAAGAGAAAGAATTAGAGGGTACAGGAGACACAGAAGGAACAAACAGAATGACACACAAGCAAGTACATACGCACACGCAATCCAGATGCACACACACAAACACACGTGTGTACGATGTGTGCATATACATATATATATATATATATATATATATATATATATATATATATATATATATATATGCATACATACATAAGTGCACATATACATGTATACATACATACATACATACATACATACATACATACATACATACATACAAGGGAGTCTGTCTAAGGGTGTATCTGTGCTTGCACATACACATATATCATAATAAAAGCATATATACCTCTGTAGAAATATCAGTACTTTTGTACACACACAGACACACACACATACGGATATGCTCATATACATGCACGCATATATACAAACACATACAGACGCATACCCACGTTAAAATGTGCACGGTATATTGAACACTTTTATGTGTTTGCATAAGATAAGCAAAAACAACTTATGTATACGTGTATGTATATACAAACATCTACATACATACATACGCACATGCACATACACACACGAACATAGATAGATAGATAGATAGATAGATAGATAGATAGATAGATAGATAGATAGATAGATAGATAGATTCAGCATAGAAAGAAGGAAAAAGCAGAGAATTGTTGAAGGCGAGAGAAAGTGAAAGTAGAAAAGAGAGCGCTAGTGTGACAGTGAGATCGTGAGAAAGAGGGTGAAAATCAAATAATGCAAGCAATAAAGAAATAATATATCGAAACATCAGCGCTAAAAAGGTTAGAGTGAAGTGGATTCGGTTATGTATATAGTTATATAGAGTGGTGCGTGTATTATAGATTGATGTGTGTGTGAATGTGTGCGTGTGTGTGTGTGTGTGTGTGTGTGTGTGTATGTGTGTGTGTGTGTGTGTGTGTGTGTACGTTTCATATGTGATATATGTACGTGTCTGTGATATATGTACGTGTCAGTGTATGTGTGCATCAATGAGTGTATATGTATGCGCATTTCTTATGTATGTGTATATGTGTGTATGTGTGCAAGTGCGTGTGTGTCTGTGTGTGTGTTTCTACGTGTCTGTTTGCTCGAGAGATAGATAGATAGATAGATAGATAGATAGATAGATAGATAGATAGATAGATGCAGCGTGGACATTAAATCATTCGACGGAGCTACGTACACAAATACACGAAGGCATACACACAAATATACTTACGTACGCATGCACACACATACACATACACATACACACACACACACACACATACACCAGCACACACACAAAGAAAGTAAACACTCTTAAAAAACAAAATGCAAACATACATACATACACATACACATATACCTACACACACCACAAACAAGCAACCACTCATCCAACGAGCCACAACACGTCACACACTCACGACCAACGCACTCCCACTCCCAGACGCACGCACGTACGCACGTACGCACGCACCCGCACGCTGCCATTCATTAACGCAGCTGAACCAATGCATAGAACAGCGATGAGGCGATGCACGCGCACACGCCCTTCGGTCATGCGCAGTTGAACAGACTCGCGTGCGCGGTCGGACGCGTACGGCCATTTGATGCAGAGTTTTTTCTCGAGAGAACACTGCGGAATTGGCTGTCTCTTCAGCATGCTGGCCGGATAGTAAGCTGGCAGCCTGTAGGAATTAGCAGAACTTCATACTATTGAACACACTGGTACGCACGTACGCGCAGGCGCAGGAGTGACTGTGTGGTAAGTAGCTTGCTTACCAACCACATGGTACCGGGTTCAGTCCCACTGCGTGCCACCTTGGGTAAGTGTCTTCTACTATAGCCTCAGGCCGACCAAAGTCTTGTGAGTGGATTTGGCAGACGGAAACTGAAAGAAGCCCGTCGTGTGTATGTATATATATGTATGTATGTGTGTGCATATGTTTGTGTGTCTGTGTTTGTCCCCACCCCAGCATCGCTTGACAACCGATGGTGTTGTGTTTACGTCCCCGTAACTTAGCGGTTCGGCAAAAAGAGACCGATAGAATAAGTACTAGGCTTACAAACAATAAGTCCTGGGGTCGATTTGCTCGACTAAAAGTCGGTGCTCCACCATGGCCGCAGTCAAATGACTGAAACAATTAAAAGAGTAAAAAAGTAAAGAGAGATATATATTATATGAGTGTGTGTATCTTAGTTTTTCCACCACTACTGCTTGACAACTAGTGTTGGTATGATTGCGTCCTCGTAACTTAACAGTTCGGTAAAAGAGACCGAGAGAATAAATACCAGGCTTAAAAAAGAACTGAGGTCGATTCGTTCGACTAAAATATTTCTCCAAAGTGGCACTCCAGTATGGCCGCAGTCTAAGACTGAAACAGACAACAAAGTGCCAACCTCTTTGCTAGTAACCAGGCCAAAATCTTAATTCTGTATTCAGCTGTATTATGGAACAGACATTTTTCGATGACTTCAGCCGTGTTCGAACATTTTCTCAGCTGAATCTGGGAATTCTTTCGTTCTGTTGTCAACTGCTGAAGCCTGCAGGTAAGATGGCAAACAAGTCTAGCTTAAAGTAATTGTATGCTGTCAACTTAATGTGACAGTCCCCTGAAGGGAATAATACTACTGCTGGTTAGACCTAGGAAGCTGCACCGCTTCCTGTTGGCCTTGACACATTTCCTGTTTTCTTATGTTTACAAGAAGGTGACAAGCACCTCCACCCAGCTAAGCCTGCATCCAGAGACATGTTTCTGAGTCTTTGCTCGTCATCAGAAACATGTCTCTCGATGTCTCTCGATGCAGGCTTAGCTGGGTGGAGGTGCTTGTCTCCCCCTTGTAGACATAAGGACACAGGAAACGTGTCAAGGCCGACAGGAAGCGGTGCAGCTTCCTAGGTCTAACCAACAGTAGTATTATTCCCTTCAGGGGACTGTCACATTAAGTTGACAGCATACAACTACTTCATTGTATCACTACTGCATAAATCTCTCTGAGAGATTTAGAAATGTATTATTTCTAAGTCTAGCTTGCATACATATGGCAGACCGTTGAAACCAGACGATTAACTGTTTGCACGTCCACTTACAAATAAGCATATTTCCTCTGTTATTATCAACTTTTCGCAGCACGCAGGTCGCAGGTCAGTGTGGTAAGCACTGAAGTCTTTTCCCGTCTCTGATCCACCGCTCGCAGCAAACACTGAGAGAAAAGTGGCATTATAAAACCACAGCACACATGTGCTTGGAATCGTGCTGCACGCGTCTGTCTCGTTCCATCAAGGACCAAATTGCGGCCTTTTTGCAACGTCGCACCTCTGCCATGCGGGCCAACTGAACGGCTTTCTGTCCTCCATGTCTCAGAGCACGCGCGCTTTTTGTTTCACGTTTTGCCTTGGAGATACAACACAACAACTATTATTATTATTATTATTATTATTATTATTATTATTATTATTATTATCATCATCATCATCATTGCATGGATGTTTCAGACGTTGGGAACAATACAAATGTAAATGCAAAATAAAAATAATAAAAACGACCAAGAAACAGAAGGTTCATCTGAAAATTAAAAATCTACCATCGACAACAATAAAGACAAATCAATAAATAGTAATAAAAATATAGAACGACAAAATAATAACTAAAAAGGGTCCTCAAAATTTAGGATCAGTGATTCGAAGACACACACACACACACACACACACACACACACACACACACACACACACAAACACACACGCGCACACACATACACAAACACATAAATACACATCCCCGGATTTACACGATACACAAAAAGCAAATGCCTTCTTGTTCTCGCAAATACCTTTTTGTTCTCACAAATGCCTTCTCGTTCTCGCAATGCCTTCTCGTTCTCACAAATGCCTCCGCGTTCTCACAAATGCCTTCTCGTTCTCGCAATGCCTTCTCGTTCTCGCAAATGCCTCCGCGTTCTCGCGAATGCCTTCTCGTTCTCGCAAATGCCTTTTTGTTCTCGCAAATGCTTTTCCGTTCTACAGTTGCACAGTTAAAGTAAGTCTATTTAGCATAGATATAGTTTACGCATACTTTCCTCCGACATCCTCTCTTGTCATGCTCAGTTTCCTTAATGTTCACTCTTTACTAAATATAACATCTTCATTTTACTGCTCTTTGTCCGTCATTCCAGTATAGTCCACTGTTGAATAAACACTTTCACCCCGTTCAATTTTACTTTTTTGTTGTTTTTCTTTCCATTCTCCCTCATTCTGTTTGACGAAGGACCATTGTCCGAAATGTCACTCTCATTTTCTTTCTCTTCCTCCACAGTACTCTTTATATCTGTATATACACCACCTACAGCATAACATTTTTGGTTACTTCTATGCACGCTTCCCGTCCTGCTCTACAACAAAAGTGACAACGAAACAAAAAAAAAACGTTGCCAACAACATCCTTTGTTGAGACCCCAAGAGTTACGTTAGCACAAATATTGGTGTATAAGCTTCAAGTCAAGTGAAGCAGTACACTAGACACGTCTTCCTTTTTCGCCTCATCCTCCATTTCGAATACAACACATGATTTCGTGACTTCTATCTCGACAAACGGAGATGTTATTCTACGTATCGATCCGGACTGCTTACAATTGCTCTTTCGTAGGCTTAACAAAGACGTCTGTGCTTTTCATGATGCAGGCATTTTATATTTCACGCTATTCGATGAAGAACTAAGGTAAGTGTGTACCACCCTTTGTCACACAACCCTCCCCAGTGGACTTTTTCCCTTTCAGAAATTCATATCCAAGGCTCATCAGTTCCGTAAAACATATAGTAAGAAATGCTTTAAACGCTTTCGTCATTTCTCAAATAACAACTAGCATTCGACCTGTTGCGATCGTTATTTAAGTAGTTTTAATTACTTGAAATTTGTGATTTGCTGAGAGGAAATCACCATCTTC
>NC_068986.1:28409740-28410935 GCF_001194135.2 Octopus bimaculoides | reverse complement strand
TATATATATATATATATATATATGCATATATACATACATGTGTGTGTATACAGACATAGATGCATATACATACATATGTTCCTATATACACACATAAACACACACAGACACGCACACGCTCGCACATACATATGCCTAACATACAAACATATATACACAGATAGTCAGAAACCAGTGTACATATGTGGCGTTGATACGCCATCATAAATGATGTCAGGAGAGGAAGACATTCAATGCTGACTAAGACGAATGTCTGGCGCAATCTACAGAGAAGCGCCATTGTTGTTGAATGAGTGTCATTGTTTATAAGTAACTTACCCGCGTAGTTCATGGCCATATACTCAGTTCTGTACATTTAGTTGCCAACGACGTGCGGCCATTTTATTTGAAAGCGAACGTCAGCCACGACGTCCGCAAAAAGCCTGTGTTTTCACCTCATTTTTGGTTGTCATATTTATTTTATAGTATGTGTGTGTGTGTGTGTGTTTATATTATTTTTACATTTTTTTGTTTTGACATCTTTTTTTGTTTGTTTTCTTCTCCTTGTCACGTGTCGTTGTTGTTTCCTCATTCCCCTGCGGACTTGCCGCCTGTTCTTAATACCCGTTCTTCATGTGTGCACGTCGCATCGCCCTTGAACGCATGCGGCAGAGGATGGGAATTATGTAGAGGAATACATATGCGCATGCATATATGTATGTATGTATGTATGTATGTATGTATGTATGTATGTGTGCATGTATGCATGCATGTATGTATGTACATATATATATATATATATATATATAATATATATACATACACACACACATATACATATATATATATATATATACGCATATATATATGTATATGTACATATATAAATATCTGTATGTTTATAAATGCATACATACGAATATATATATACATATGTATATACATACAGACATACATAAATACACATATACATACACACATACATGTATATATAAATGTCTATGAATGCAAAAGAAGAATTACACACACACACACATAAACACACACACAATCACATACACAATCTTACACATTCATACAAACATACAACAGCCTACAAGCGTTCACAAAGACGCACGCAAGCTGCACACACATACGTACAAACACATACACACACGCACATACACACACACACACACACACAGACAGGTATATTTTGTTTAAGAAGATTATTCTA
>NC_068986.1:28406454-28407513 GCF_001194135.2 Octopus bimaculoides | reverse complement strand
TATATACATTCGACGGGCTTCTTTCAGTTTCCGTCTCCCAGATCCACTCACAAGGCTTCGGTCGGCCCGAGGCTATAGTAGAAGACACTTGTCCAAGGTGCCACGCAGTGGGAATAAATTGAGAGAGAGGAGAGGTGAGACGGAGAGAGAAAGAGAGAGAGACAGATATACTGAAAGAACATGATAAACGAAAAGGCATAAATGAGAAGCTATGAACAGATACAAAGAGATACATAAAGAGATTAGATGAACGGTATGGATGAATGATTAGATGGATGGAAGCCTGGAAGGGTAGATGTTGTGTTCCGTGGGTGGATACTTGTGAGGCTTCCAGTTTATGTGGGTGGGCAGCTGACCACTATTAATGTTGATTATTTAGGTGTCTCTAATGATGGTACAAATAAATCTAAAAACAACAATGAAACCATAAGAGCTTGTTATTAAATTGAATGAGTATTTTTCGTGCCAACCTATTGTGTTACACGTGGACGCACTTACGCTCTTATCAAATTGTCACATTGTTTCCAGTTTTATTTATATATTTATTTATTTATTTATCTGTTTATTTATTTTGACCACTTGAAGTAATGGGCAGTAAACTGATACGCAAATCAATAAAATGCAAATATATGAAAATGCCTAATTTGGCGGGTAAATAAAGAAATTTAGTAACGGAAAAATATATAATATAAAAAAATAAATGAATAAGTGAATATATGAGATAAATAAATAGGTAGGCAGGCAGACAGACAGACAGATAGATAGATAGATAGATAGATAGATAGATATTAATATGATGTTACCTAATTTGTGGTGGTAAGAAAAGCGTTAATAATTGTAATTCATTTAATAACTTGATACTTGATGTAGCCTTTGTTCTGTAGCTCGACCAACAGAAAGTAATAGTCAAATCTTCTTCAATCTCTACTTATCGTATCGTCTTAAAAAAAGAAAATTCGTTTTTGCCTGTACACACATACAACACTCCGAAAACACTGTGTGTGTGTGTGTGTGTGTGTGTGTGTGTGTGTGTGTGTGTGTGTGTGTGTGTGTGTGTGT
>NC_068986.1:28400467-28405873 GCF_001194135.2 Octopus bimaculoides | reverse complement strand
TTCCAAGATTTATTTACGTTTAACAACTGAATGAATTTAATAAAAACATTTAAATATGAAACATCATTAAAATCGTTCAAGCTGAAATCCTTGAGCGACACATTCTTCCATTCGAGTCAATACAGAACTACGGATAGTATTTATGGAATTTTGATTTACTGTCGGGTGACTTTAGGCCAAAACTGTATATTGTATATTTTTATCTCGTTTTCGTTTTAGTTATATTATATATGTTCCATAATTGTTTGTTACAGATTCATAACCTTCCGTCGTAAAAATGTAATACTTGTATTTTCCGCTTGTATTTGGATTGATAAATGATTACATTGGTGATTTGGGCTTCATTTAGTGGCGTGCAAATATAGCTTCGATGTGGTTGTTGCTGTTGTTGTTGTTGTCATCGCTGTCGTTGTTGTTGTTGTTGTTGTTTTTGTTGTTGTTGTTTAGCGTCAAGAACATCTGATATATAGCTTATTGGCAAACAAGCAGAAATCAGTAACTCCTCTAATCTGATGAATTTATAAATTACATTGGTGATCTGAAATCTATTTAGTGACCAGCAGATAGAGACCCAAGATAGTTATTGTTCCTGTAGTTGTTGTTATTGTCAACGCTGTTGTAGTTGCTGTGGCTGTTGCTGCAGCCGTTGCTTTTGTACTTTTTCGTAACTCCAAGTCAATTCTTATACGCTTTAGAGGCTAAGCAGGAGACATTTTGGTAACTCCTTCACCAAACTTGAGTGGCTGTACTTAATGAGTAAGTAATAATTCAATTTTAATTACATACTTTTGTTCCAGCTCTGTCCCAAATCTGCAGGAAAAGAATCTATTGCTCTCATCCACCACCTAGTTTAACATCATCGAAGCGATCGATTATTAACGATTGCCTTCAACATATACATCTTAAGTATTGTCTACAAAAAACACATCCTTCCTCTTCTCTCTCTCTCTCTCTCTCTCTCACTCTCTCTATCTCTCTCTCTCTCTCTCTCTCTCTCCCTCCCTCACTCTGAATCAATCGATATGTTACGTCTGAGGGAAATTGTATATAGATAAGTGCAACAAATGTTACAATCGAACTGTAGCTGTCGAGCTGCCATAAGAAACCTATGGTATAGAAGTACTTCACAGTCAACTAACACCTGCATAGTTAAATGAAAACTGTGAGTGGAAGTACTAGTCGAAGAATTCCAGTCTATTATAAAAAGAAAAGAGAAAAATCTATAAGGAAATAGCTGATTCCAGTTGAATATTTCTTGAATGAAATACAGAAAATTCCTTGAATGAAATATTTCTTGAATGAATACAGCGTAGTCTCGGGAACAAAAAACAGAGACAAATGAATCGCACTTAGGCAGTCGCTTGCAAACTATCCGCCGCAATGAAATGGTGTCCCACGACGATTTGGTGCGATTTGAAATCGATTCGCTGCGACGAACTAGTTCCCAGCTGTGAACTGCTGCGATAAACTGGTGCGCTACAACGAACTGATGTGCCGCGTGGGATTTTGGTGCTCCTAGACAAACTAATGTGCCACGAGAAACTGGTACGTTGCGACGAAATGCTCTACCGCAACAAATTGATACGCCGAAACGAACTGGTGCGCCGCAACGAACTGATCCGCTGTAACGAATTGATCTGCCGAAACGAAATTGTCCGCCGTAACGAACTGGTCCGCCGCAACGAACAGGTCTACTGCAAAGAACTGGTCCACTGCAGCGAACCGGTGCGTTGCAATGAACTGGTGCGCCGCAACGAACTGGTCTGCCGTAACGAACTGGTCCGCCGCAAAGTCCTGGTCCACCGTAACGAACTGGTCCGCCTTAACGAACTGGTCCGCTTTAACAAACTGGTCCGCCTTAACGAACTGGTTCGCCTTAACGAACTGGTCCGCCTTAACGAACTGGTCCGCCTTAACGAACTGGTCCGCTACAGCGAACCAGTGCGCCGCAACTAGTACGTTGCAACGAACTGGTCCAGCGTGATGAAGAGGTGTTCTGCATGAGGTATCTATGTGGGCTCCCAGTTTTTATTAAATATCCTAACCGAGTTGTATCCATTTACGTCAAGAGGTGGGGGATGGGGGTCAGTTAGGGTTTCCTTCCTTACGATGATAATGGAATAAGTACTTGACAAGGTTAAGGTGCTGAGTTAAAATATCGCCGAAGGCCGTGCACCAGCGTGGTCATCATCGTTCAACGAGTGAAAAAGAGTAAATAAATAAATCAATAAAGTAATAATCAAACACAAGGTCATTCACCTTGGAGTGCAGTCGATCAGTTCGATCGCAGTATATAAATGATAATGATGATGATGATGATGATGAGAAAGAGAAGAAAGAGGGGAAGGAGGAGAAAGAGAGGGAAGAGTATAAGGAAGAGAAGGAGGAGGGAGAAGGGAGAGAAGGAGAAGGAGGGGAGGACGACGACGTCGACGATAATATCGCTGATAATAATAATAATAATAATAATAATAATAATAATAATAATAATAATAATAATAATAATAACAACAATGATAATAATAATAGCAACAACAACAATAATAATAGGTTCTTTATCATTGCCACCAGGACCCTTTCATATATATACAATATGGAAGTGTTACAAAGGTGTTTAAAAACGCGTGGCGGTGTACGAATGCGGTTATAAAGAGAAAAAGAAGGCAGAGCTAAGGACGTTATACAATACATTAGGACAAAACAAAACTGATGTAAATGCACAGAATAAACAGACAAATGAATGAGTACAAATAACATACATAATAGTAACCCACCCACATTACTAATCAGTGGAAAACTACCTGCTCTTCTCGGCGAAAGGAAGAAGGCGAAAACTGGAAAACTGGCTTAAAGAATGATGTCCAGGTGGTACTATGAAAAGGAGATGAAGCACCGAGCTGGCAGCACCGTTAGCACGCCGGGCTAGCGGCTTTTCGTGCTTAGCAGTATTTCGTCTGTCTTCAGATTCTGAGTTCAAAATCCACTGGGGGTGACTTTGTCTTTCATCCTTTTCGGCGTCGGTCAAATAAAGTACCAGTCAAACTCTGAGGTCGTTGTAATCGGCTTGTCCCCTCTCTCATCAAAATTGCTGGTCTTCGGTTAAAATTAAAAAGAATTATTATTTCTTTTTCGCTGGCTGGAGCGGAAGATGTTGTGCAGTGGATGCGACTGAAAGGGTTGAAGATAAGCACTTTTCACTTCGGCCAAGCCCTCGTCAAATTTTCCGGTTCCATTTGGAAACGAAAGTGAGAAAGTGGGGGTGAAGAGTGAGATGCTACCTCCCAGTCAATTTATTGAAAGACGTGAAAATGTGATGAGAATGGCCAGAGTAAATGGAATTACTCTGAGGCTGGAATTTACGAAGGAGAGGGGAATATTTACAATGGTACTCCTGTGAGTAGGGTGACTCGGGATCTGTAGGGTTTCTTAGTCACACCACCAATTGGCAAATCTTTTCCCTTCAAATTTAAGGAGCTAAACAAAACATAACTTGTGCTGACAAATAATAATAGTTTCAAATTTTGGCACAAGGCCAGCAAGTTCAGGGGAGAGGATAAGTCGATTATATCGACACTAGTGTTCAACTGGTACTTATGCTATCGATTCCGAAAGGATAAAAGCCGAATCCTCCAGGCAGTATTTGAACTCAGAACGTAAAGACGGACAAAATACCGCTAAACATTTTGTCCGGCGCGATAACGGTGACAATGGCAACTCACCGATTTGAGCGGACAAAAATAGAAAAGAAGAAGAAGAAGAAGAAGAAGAAGAAGAAGAAGAAGAAGAAGAAGAAGAAGAAGAAGAAGAAGAAGAAGAAGACAGCAACTACAACAAAAATGATGATGATGATGATGATGATGATGATGATGATGATGATGATGATGACTGTTATTATGCTCATTCATATATTTGCTTATTGATTACCGAGGCCCAAAACGTTAAAGACAGTAGAAGGACGAAATAAGAGACAAGAAATAATAGAAGCGAAGGATATACCTGTAGTGAAAGGGCTGAAGAAAAACAACAAAAAAAACGGATAATGTCAAGCCGTTGTCCATTGAATTGAGTTCTATTTATTTTGTTAACGTGCAAGACTAAAGTTTCATCTGGAGTTTGGCGTAAGTCATTGTGCGTGTGTCCATTTTGAATTCATGAGCTGTGCACACGTGCCTTGATAAGCTGACTCTATGAATGGTCTCTTGCTCTCTCTCTCTCTCTCACACACACACACACACACACACACACACACACACACTTAAACACAGGGACACGCGCCTAAAATGATATTCGAACATAAAATGCTTTTCGTAATAGCGAAATGTCCCTGTAAGTGCCTTTGTTCTATATAGTTGTGTGTGCTTACGTGAGTGTGTGTGTGTGTGTGTGTGTGTGTGCGTATCCTGTGGGTAGGGCCATAGTGTGCCACTCATATAAACACTTTAACGTTATATCTATCTATTTCACATTTACATCTCTATTTATAAGCGTACTATATGCTTATTTAGCCATGCGCGTGGTTGTGTGGTAAGATGTTTACTCTCCAACCACATGGCTCTGGGTTTCGGTTCCACTGCGTGGAACTTTGTGGAAATGTCTTCTACTATAGCCTTGAGCCGACCAAAGCCTGGTGAGTTGATTCAGCAGAATATAAATGAAAGTTTGTCGTATACGTGTGTGTGTGTGTGTGTGTGTGTTTGTGTCCTCCACAATCATAAACAAAACTAACCGGTGTTGGTTTGTTTATGTTTCTAACTTAGCGGTTTGGCAAAAGAATCGATAAAATAAGTACCAGATTGGGAGTCGATTTGTTCGACTAATATTCTACAAGGTGGTGCCCCAGCATGTCTACAATATGATTACAGCTGTTTCGTAACATTCTTCAAATAGTATTAATTTTGGTATGCAAAATTTATACATACATTTTTTGCATCAATATGTGTGCTCGAATTATATAATACAATTGCATAATTGTAAATTAATGCAAATAAAGAAAGTTAACTCATCATATCACCGGAACATCATGGTTACACACACACACACACATACACACGCACATACACACACACAAACACACACACATACACACACACACACGCACGCACGCACACATAATCACCCTACCACTCCTCCAAGCCCGTCATATCTCTCGGATCTATTTCAAAACGGGGGCACCAGTTTTCATTTATGTTTTATGTAGTGTTTTTGGTACCGAAAGACTTTCAAACTTCGTATACTTATCTATTTTGTGTTATAGAACAGAAAAAAATTTTTGTATTCGAATTTATTTCTTGTAAAAAATTGTCCTATTTCGATAATTTCTACTAATCACTGACGTCTATTCAGTTGAAAACAGTTAGCGCTGTAACGGTGTATATCGTATTAATCCCCTAACCCTAACTAGACTGT
>NC_068986.1:28399225-28400293 GCF_001194135.2 Octopus bimaculoides | reverse complement strand
CAGCAGTAACTCTATTCAGCTGAATAGACGTCAGTGATTGGTTGAAATTACAGAAATACGACAACTTTAACATGAAATAACTTGCGATGTACGTTTTATTGTTAAGAAGACTAAGAGAAAAAGATGTTTTATATGACACATTCTATCAGTGTCCCAAGTTTCAAAGTGTTTCGTTAGTGTTTCGTTAAGAAAATACTGGCGCCCCCGTTTTGAAATAGATCCTATCTCTCTTCCTTACCTTCATCATCACCCTGGCACTTAATCATTCTTTTACGTTCTTCCCTTGCTCTCACCCACACATACTTTTAGCCTTCACCTATTCCAAATATTTTCATTTAACTCTCTCTCTCTCTCTTTCTTTCCCTCTCTCTTTCCCTCTCTCTCTCTCTCTTTCTCACTCTTTCTTCTCTCGTTATTTCCCTTCCTTCTCCTCACTCTCAGAACCAAACATGTAAAAAACGGACGGAATGCCCTTGAGCATTTTCTCGAGCGTGCAAACATATCGATAAACTGAAGAGCTGGCAGAATCGTTAGCGCCTTTTTTTCCAGCTCTTTATGTTCTGAGTTCAAATCCTACTGAGGTCAACTTTTTAGGATCAACGATAAAATAAATACCCGTTAAGCTCTTAGTTCAATGCAATGGGCTTGTAGCTGTGCTGGTTCTTGTTAAATTTCTTCTAACCGTTTGAAGTTGCTTTCAAATTTTCACCAGATTATTTTCAAAAAATGTAGTTCTCATGAACGCTGGTGACGATAAATGCAATCGTTATTTTTTTTCTAGTAATTACTGCTAAAAACTAGTTACAGGGTTAGCGTTCATCTCCTCGGGGTCGATAGCATAAAGTACCAGCTTAGCACTGCGCTGGAAGTTATTAACTTAATAGTAATAATAATAACAATAATGATAATCTTTTCTACTATAGGCATAAGGCCTGAAATTTACAGGAAGGGAGACTCCAGTGCTAAACTGATAGTTATTTCATCGACCCGAAACGATTAAAGTCAAAGTCGACCTTTGAACTCAGAACATACATATATATATGTATATATATATATATATATATATAT
>NC_068986.1:28396682-28397326 GCF_001194135.2 Octopus bimaculoides | reverse complement strand
TATATATATATATATATATACATATATGCATACATATATATCATATTTATAAAAGTTTATACGGGTGTGTATATGTGTAAGCATATATATGCATATATATATGTATGTATACGTGTAAATGTGCACATAAATCTCTATATGCTTCTGTGTGTGTGTGTGTGTGTGTGTGTGTGTGTGTATGTGCACGTTATGTGCGCATGTCCGTGTGTGTGTATGCGTGTGCGTGTGTATTAGTTGTCGATGTGGTGGTGGAGGTGTGGAGGTGGAAGTGGTGGTGGTGGTGGTGGTGCTGCTGCTGCTGGTGAGGTGGTGGTGCTGGTATAGGTGGTGCTAGTGATGGCGGTGTGGTGATATTAGTGGTTGAGGTAGTGGTGGAGGTGGATGTGGAAGCGGTGGTGGTGTACGTATGCGTGTGCATGTGTGTATGTGTATGGTGACTCAAGACGTGTGTAGGACATCATGCAACAGTCGATGGGTCTAACCCACCTAATGAGTTGTAACGAAGGAGAAGCAAGAACGTTGGTAGGGGTGGTAGGGGTGTAATAGGAAAATATAGGTCAGAGCTGAGGGAATGGATAGATAGATAGATAGAGAGAGAGAGAGAGAGAGAGAGAGAGAGAGAGAGAGAGAGAGAGAGAGAGAGA
>NC_068986.1:28394952-28396672 GCF_001194135.2 Octopus bimaculoides | reverse complement strand
TAGAGAGAGAGAGAGAGAGAGAGAGAGAGAGAGAGAGATAGGTATATAGATAGATAGATAGATAGATAGATAGATAGATAGATAGATAGATAGATAGATAGATAGATAGATATTGTATGCACTTATGTATAAGTGCGCATGGATGTTAAATGAGCTGAAAGAGAGATAGAGTGGGATAGAGTGAGGTGGAGAGAGGAGGAGTAGGAGAAGAGAGACAAAGATATAAAACTTGATTATCGAACGAAAGCAAAAGTGTGCCAAAGAGACATTTTTGCATTAGGCTGATATAAAGACAAAGATAAGGAAATTGAGGGAGGAGTAGATATAGGTTGAGATGGTGGGAGTAACGAGAGGGAGAGAGAGAGGGGGAAGAAATGGAAGGAGAGAAAGAAAAAAAGAAAGAAAGAAATAAAGAAAGAAAGAACGAAAAAAAGAAAGAAAGAAAGGAAGGAAGAAAGAACGGAAAAAAGAAAGATTAAAAGTTTCGAAAATGGTAAGTGTGTGTGTGGATGTATATGTGTGTTTGTGTGTGTGTGTAGGAGAGAGAGAAAGGAAGAAAGAAGGAAAGAAAGAAAGAAAGAAAGAAAGAAAGAAAGAAAGAAATAAAGAAAAGAAGAAAGAAAGGAAGAAAAAGTGTGTGCATATGAATGCACATGTGCGTGAGAGACAGAGAGCGAGGGGGAGTGAGAGAGAGAGGGGGAGTGAGAGAGAGAGGGGGAGTGGGAGAGAGAGAGAGAATCAGGAAGAGAGATAGCTGAAGACTAGGATTTGAATTAAAATTATAAAGACATCCACAGCACAACATACGCGTTGTCCGATCAAATGGAAGAGCCCTATTACGTGGTCAGGCAACTGGCAAAAAATAACAGCCAGATCTATCTCAAATCGAACTCACTAGTCTTAAAGGAAACGTCACAATGGACAATATTGTCTGGGATACACTATTTGAATAAAAAAAAGTTACGTTTATGAATCTGTGTTGCAAGATTCTTGATGTGAAATCGTGTGTTGAAATATTTATTGATATTTTTCGGTATGGTTATTTTTTTTTCTTTTTGTTGCCAAATAAGCACACGCACTATATATTTATTATTGTTCTTATTTTATCTTATGTCCATTGTCCGGAAATCTTTCGTCACTCATCTGTTACCTCTTCAGCGACCCTTTCTGTCCATGTGTATCCTCCTGTTCCGCTTGGTCTATGGACATAAGATAAATTAAGAACAGTAATAAATGACTGAAGAACAAATGTATAATGCGTGTTTATTGCCCCCCACCCAATAAAAAATGACCGTCCCAAAATATAACAATGAGAAAAAGGTTCATTGAATGCCAACATTTTTATGTTAGGCCAAGCTGGAGTTAAACGACTGCCACAAAGACTAAGAAAGAGTGACTAACGTGGAAACATCAACATTAGTGATCCTTATTCCAGAAAAAGCAGCTGAATTTCTTTTGCATCGGGATGCATTGGATAATGTACGAGAGGATACTGAAAACTTCCTGACTTTAAGGATGTCGCGAAAGGCCTGGTTGGCGGCCACACTTGCGGAGTTCTTTTACAGTGCTTAGAAAAACTGAAGGACCGATGCAATAAATGTGATTTTCAGAGAGGAATATGTTGAATAAAATCATAATTAACTGATTCTCGTATATTTTGCTTTACCCAAAGCCAGGAACTTTCCAGCACCCACTCGAATTTACATATAAATATATATGC
>NC_068986.1:28393416-28394767 GCF_001194135.2 Octopus bimaculoides | reverse complement strand
TATATATAAATATATACACATACATCATATACATACATACATATATATATATTTATATATGCACACACACACATACACGATGGTATACTGCAGAGCTTCTGACCTCAAAGGTATCGCGAAAGGCCTGACTGGAGGCCCAACCATCCGATGTTTTAACAGGGTTTATAAAAACTGAAGGACCGTTGCAGCATGTGTGTGAATCTGAGAGGGGAATATGCTGAATAAAATCATAGTTAACTGATCTTCCTGTATTTTGTTTTACCCCAAACCAAGAACTTTTCAGCACCCACTCATAGTTTCAACGTACGCCATGTCTACCGAAAGAATAAGGACTTGGTCAACGCTGAAGCATTTCTGGTCCTAAGTCTGCTAAATTTCTCATGGCTTAGGGTTAAAAAAGTAAAGACCCCCTTCGGTCATGAGGGATCATGGAATTACACTAAGATAGTTCCCTTCCGAGGCACAAGTCCAGGTAAGGTTGTTTATGGAAGACCAGCAGTCAACCATGCATACCAGCCGCCCCTCTACACGCCACTGATGTTATCCAAGTGAAAGGCAAAGGCTGGTACAGGTTAGCACCAGTGACATCGCAACTCATTTCTACAGCTGAATGAACTGGAGCAACGTGATACAAAGTTTCTTACCCAAGAACACAACACAAAGTCCGGTCCGGGAATCGAACGCACTACCTCATGATTGTGAGCCTGACGCTCTAACCATTGAGCAATGTGCCTTCACCTGGAGTCAAACAACAACAATTACAGCACCACCAACAACAAAAACATTAGTAATACATAATAACTGAAAAATAGGGAAGTATGTCACCAAGGCAGACCCCGCTGGGCCATGTCTGCTCATGTCGTTAAATATATATATATTTATATATATATATATCTTCGGTTGTTGTTTTTTTGTTCTTTGTTTCCTTGCTTTTGTTTTGTCTTTTTTTTTCAAAAGAAAATTATGGGGTGTATTTGGTAGTTTACGGTTCATTCAACGTTATACAATGTCTTTAAGGAAAGAAAGCGAAACTAAAAGGAAACGTGAGATAGAGACAATGAGAGAAAGAAAGAAAGAAAGAAAGAAAGAAAGAAAGAAAGAAAGAAAGAAAGAAAGAAAGAGAGGGGAGAGGGGCAGTGAGGGAGAGAGAATGTAAAGAGAATGAATGGATCAGGGAAAAAGAGAAAGGAGAACTGTAAAATACGGAGAGAGAGAGAGAGAGAGAGAGAGAGAGAGAGAGAGGTAGAAGAGAGAAAGATAAAGAAAGGAAGAATGAAAAAGAGAGAAAAACAACGCCAACACCACAATCGTCAAGGAAGGGAAGGAGGGGTGGAGCAGGGAGGGGTGGAGC
>NC_068986.1:28391193-28392490 GCF_001194135.2 Octopus bimaculoides | reverse complement strand
GAAACAGAGGGCAAATTGTGGGTAACGTTAAGTTAGAAATCAAGGAAAAGGGATAGCTAAGGAAATGGAGTGTAGAGAGGGGAGGGGAGGGGGAATGGAGAGGATGAAGAGAGAGGATGGAGAGAGAGAGAGAGGATGGAGAGAGAGAGAGAGGATGGTGTTTCAAGTTGAGTAGAATAGGGAGAAGCACGGAGACAGCTGGCAAAATAGGTGGGAGGAGTTGGAGGGGAGACAACTGAAGTTGTAGATTGTGGGGTCGGGATTGCAAACACATACACACACATAAACACACATAAACACACATACTATCCATACATATATACACACATACATACTTGCATCCATATGTACACATATTATTATTATTATTATTATTATTATTATTATTATTATTATTATTGTTATTAAGATTATTATTATCATTAAGATTATTATTATCATTAATATTATTATTATTATTATTATTATTATTATTATTATTATTATTATTATTATTATTGTTTTTGTTGTTATCATTATTATAATTATCAATATTATCATTATTATTAGTTTGAATATAGCTTTTATCATTACTATTGTTGTTGTTGTTGATGGTGGTGGTGGTATTGTTATTACGTGTATATATGTGTATGTAAATATATATATTTGTGCATATATATTAAAACATATATATATATATATATAATATACATATATATATACATACATATATATATAATTTGTATATATATATATATATATATATATATAATATACATATATATATACATATGTGTGTGTACATATATATAGAGACAGAGAATGGAAAGACAAGGTGATACATAAGTAGATAGATAAATAAATAGATAGATAGTGAGAGAGGGAGAGGGAGAGAATGAGAGAGGTAGACAGAAGTCCAATACACGTGTACTCTTTATGTACATATACGTCACAAACTGATGTGGAGACAGATGTATGTAAGCTTGCACTAAATGCTCTCAGGCAAAAGAGTAAATTTCACGTGTGCGCGTGGACATATCTCCCTGCATACATACACACATCCCCCTCCACACGCATACACATCCCTCCTCCACACACAAGCATACACACACACACACACACACGCACTCTCACATATTCACATACAAACAGGCATTATGAGAAGCTAAAGTTTCTTGAAACGTAACTCTTAGTTTCACGTTGCCGATTATTCAAACGACTGAAGTAGGTAAACAGTGTGATAATATTTAAGGACAAATATCAGCATGCTCACTGAATTATGATCATAAAATAAAAATTTGATTTGGTTAATATATAT
>NC_068986.1:28382809-28390991 GCF_001194135.2 Octopus bimaculoides | reverse complement strand
GCATTGTCATAGTTTTTGAACGATGTCACCCTTTCTCTCCTTCACTACAGTTTTCACTTCGTCGTCACTGGAATAAGGTTTACCTCCCAAACCCTCTTCCATGGGGCCGACGAGATGATAGTCCAGTGACGAGGAAGTGAAAACTGTAGTGAAGAAGTGGCTCAAAGAACAGTCAACAGAATTTTACGGAGCAGGGATACATACTCTCATTCGAAGGGGGAACATTGCTATTGAGAGAAACGGTGACTATGTTGAGAAGTTGGGATGTGATCCACAGAGGACCAGCTTCATTTTGATGTATGATACATGTTCCTGTCTGGGTAATTATACCTGTCGTAAACAAAATGAGCAATGCGTAAATTGAGCAATGCGTAAATTGACTTTTCTGTAACATTTTAAATGCCTCTATCTAAATTACCAGTTCAAATTTCGTCGTGTTTCATGTTATGTATAACAGTGATATAATGGAGGTTGATTCTGTAGACTATACCAATATCTGATATTGGGCCAATGTGACAGACTTCCTCCTTTCCTCCTCCTCCTCCTCCATCTTTTCATAATCTCCATCACCATTATTGTCATCATTTCCGTCTTTTGTCGTTGTTTGCATATACGATATATACAGGTGTGTGTGTATGTGCGCGTGCACACACACACACACACACACATGTGTATATATATATTTGTACATATACATATATATATGTATGTGTGCGTGTGTGTGTGTGTGTATGCATGTATGTATTCTTGTTTATAACGTCTACCAAATTCTAAATACCATACTAAATTAGTACCATTTTACCTACTAATTGACGATGGAGACGATATAGGTTCTTAAAGATTTCATCTTAAGCATTGATCTGTATTGGTGCGTGCTATGTATAAAGGTACAGTTCTTAAATTGTGAAAGAAGAAAAACACGTCATTCTCACGTTTACTATACACTACACAACAATAGAATTTGCTGAGGTATTCGTTGCCATATATTGGAACGTTTTTTGCTTTGTTCTCTTTTCGTCTACTAGTCACGCAACATCAAACATGGCGCCATAACATTGTATTTTGTTAGTGTATTTTCCCGTATATTCGCTACATTTTCTTCATCCACAGTTTAGTTACATCCTTATATTTTCTCATTGTTTCTCATATAAGTAAATGGCACCTTTGTATGTATCTATATGTATATAAAGTGTGCTACAATTACATACCTTTCAATGGAGACAAATGGCGTATGTCTGTATATATGTATGTGAATGCGCATGCAGAAATGAGAAGAAAAAAAAGAGATGTTTGTGTTCGGATGTAAAGATACAAGTGAATGTGAAGAGAAATAGGGATGGAAATAAAAAAGAGAGAAGCTTATTCATTCAATGTATACATTTCGTTATATCTGAATATATTCACGTTTTAAGACTCTTCTGAAAATTCTATGCGCTCCTTAAATATATTGTTTGACGTTCCCCAGTTGTTTGAGTATCACAACACAAATATGGAGTTTCGTTGTTGGTAAGCTTGATAAGGAGTCAATATGTTCGAAATTTGATATAAACCTGCACCGCAACCCAGGTCTTACCAATTTCTTGGGTACGAAGAAATTCACAGCAGATAAGGCGGTGGGCTCTCCTGTCAAAAAGGTCAGATAAGAGTTCCCCAGCATCTTCCTGAACAACCTGTTGCAAATAGTTTGTTTGTACTATACATTAGCTCGCTCCCACAATCAAACTGACATTGTTTGTACAGATGCAGTGTGCCACACGTCAGATGTCGAAGTGATAGCAGAGCAACGTGAAAACGAAGTCCTTTTCTCAAGAATACGACGTACTTCGCTCCGGTCCGGGAATTGATATGGGATCTTGTGATCGTGAGTGAGGCCCCCTAACCACCAGGCACACGTCTTCACTCCACGGCAGATATAAGCTCCAGTAAATAACTCGCGTCATTTCGAAGTAGAGAAGTTTACTCTTCCTGCATTATTTATCGTTCCATTCACAATGGCTGTTTTTCCTCTGGACATGAGTGTGAAAGCCTGATGTGAGGAGTACCTTAGCTATCGCCATCAAACAATCTTACCTTTTATTTTCTCTGAGATGTGAGTGTGAGTCTAATTTACCTAAAACCTGCTTTGAATATTCTTGTTTGTCGAGACCCGACTTTACTTTAAGATCTTCGTATATCTGCCTGAAAGGGAAAATGGTGAGCATACAATCTTCCTTCTCTGAATATACACGTCAACGAAGATACACACACACACACACACACACACACACACACACACACACATGCACATCTAATTTAATCCCTAACCGCGTCCAGGTCAACAAACTGCGCTTTGGCGTGTCAACAAACACTATAATTAGGGTAATATATATATTTTTTTTTCTTCCTTCCAAACTCTTTGTTGTATAAATTACCTCGTCTCCTACTGTTGCTGTTGCCGCAAACTGCAGTTGTTTCTAGAATTATCGCTTTGTAATCCGGTCGCTAATGCAGGAGCTGTTAATACTTCTATCAATACAGCATATGGTCTATATATTGCTGGTGACCAAGTACTGTGTTCCTCCAACCTCTTTCCTTTTGTAATTCACTACGTGGGCGTGGGAGTCTACCCTGTGTTTATAACGCCGCCTAGTCTTAACCAATTATTTAGATGGTAGAGGCTTCTGCTTTTTGCTTATTCTTTTTGTTCTTTTTTTAATTTTTATGCTATTCCTCAAGTTCACTGAACTCAAGATGAAGGGGCCACAATAACCTCACTTTAATTCTTAGTTGTTACCGAACACCGAATTGTTACATTGTTTACGATGATTTTGATAGATTTACTGGCCTTAAAGGTAACGGATGTCATTTTATTTCATTTTGTGCTTCAATATTGAATGAACTTAGCATTTCTGGACTTCAAGCGTACAGTATTAATATATTATAATATTATTATTATTGCCTTACTAGTTTTGGCCATTAAAATGGGGATATCACCCCCGCCCCTATTTCATCGTTTACTTACTTTATCGATCTATACCAATGGAATGACTGAGACGAATTTGTGTTACGAAACATTTTAAGAAGTCAATACATGGAATTTAATCTGATTTTCAACGGCTTAAGCAGGTACAAAAATCTACACCTTTTGGCACAAATTTAAAATTTTTATACACTTATATATTATATGTGGGTATATACTCGTATGTATATTTGTGTGTGCATATGTGTGTACTAATAATGTAGAAATGGTTTCAGAGAATTGAACAAAACTCAGAGTAAGCAACCCCGCAAAGAATCTGCTATCAGTTCACATACTAATTAAATCATGATGTAATTTAACTTATACGTGTAACGGAAACCCGGATAAGCAAGTGGTAAATATTTCCACAAGGTGTAAATAATAATCATTGTGTGCATGCGTGTGGGTGCGTGTGTCTGTGTGTATGAGTGTGAATTTGTTTGCGTTTGTGTGTGCGTGCATGTGTGTGTTTGTGTGTGTGTGGCATGCATACACATACATATACATACATACATACATATACTTTCAAACTTGCAGACATTTATAGACATACATTCACCACACAAACATATATCATTCCCATTATGCCTGCTTCAAGACACAGAATCACTGTGGTACATGCATTTACATGCCCTCCTCTTCCTACATTCTTAATTTTCTCAGCCCCCACCCATAAAACAGCATTCAAGTGGAAAATCGTTGAAAAATCCATACCATATATTAATAGATTAAAAAATTGCAAGTTATGCGTAACTGGAAGATCGCATATCCCTTTAAGATCTAAGAATTCCACTGCAGTGTTGAATTTCAGATCAGAAATTTTCAGCAATTGTAAATATATGGACAAGTTTCTTTTGGCGAATTGGAGAGCACCACCCTCTCCGAATTGAACAGCTGTATTGCAGATTTTATACCCTTTCTGTTAATTCTACACCATTTTGCCTTACGACTGTACTATCAAAGGGAATATAACTCTAATTCTTTTCTGTTTTCTTTTTCCGTTTTTTTTTTTTCACCATTCTACTTTTTGAACCCGCCATTCTTGGAAACTTTCTAGTTGCAATCCCATGATCATTCATGACCGAAGGGGGCGCTTTACTCTTCACTCTTGACACACGTAATGATAGGCTTTTAAGTCTGAAATCATATCAATCACCAACTTCTTGAAATACCATTTGAAGAACTGAGAAAAGATCGAAATCCTTCTCTGCAGTACATTTCTTGAACGTCGAGAGTAGCTAAAGTTATCGTGGTTAAATAGAGATATTCTAATTAGACGTCCGTAGATTAGCGATAAGAACCTATGTGGCTGCTCCCTTCCATCAGGGACAACTCTCTTGTCATTTACTTGTTCTATAATGTTATTGATATTTATCATCCAGTTATTAATGTGTCTTTATTGTTTGATTGATTTCACTCTTTTATTCTCGATATAAATCTCCTACCTTCCAGCACCATTCCTCCTACGTTGTTTTCTATTGTATTTCGACTTTGTACAGTCACCCTCGTCTGCGGCCCTTGTGGCCAATAAAATAAATCATCATCTTCGTCATCGTCGTCGACGTCGTCGTCGTTGTTGTTGTTGTTATTACTACTACTATACTTATTGTAGTTAAGGTCAGCCTAATTGATTTTTGTATTTGTTCATCCACGCTTTATCACGATAAACAGTCATGTTTCATTTTATTTATATTAGTTTTATATTCCTTTTTATTTTTTAATCTTCATCCAAGAATGGATAAGTTGCAATTATTGAACACAACCTCATTATTATTATTGTTGTTGTTATTATTATTATTATTATTATTATTATTATTATTATTATTATTATTATTATTATTATTATTATATTCATAATCATTATCATCATCATCATCATCATCATCATCATCGTCATCGTCATCGTCATCATCATCATCATCATCATCATCATCGTCATCATCATCATCATCATCATCATCATCATCATCATTATTATTATTATTATTATTATAGTTATTTTGCTTCTAAACGATATAAAATGAAAATAACAATTGCATCGATGGATAATGATCGAGTTAGGCAATAAATAAATGAATAAATAAATAATTAAATAAATAAAAAACAATGACAAAAACCAACCAAAAAAAAACATGGTTGTCAATGAAATCAACAAATATGGCTGAAGAAAGAAAATGCGAACAAAGTAAAAGAATCCAATGTAAGAAAAGAAGAGACTGAAATAGAATAAAATAAAATAAAATGAAGGGAACACTTAATATATTCTCTCTACCATCTTACACTTTCCTCTTAATCGCGCTGTCTTTTTTCTGTTTATCGCCGTCTCTCCACTTTTCTCCCTCCCTCTCTTTCTCTCTCTCTCTCTCTCTCTCTCTCTCTCATGTACATTTTCTTATTGCGCCTTCTCTATTTCTCTTATATTTTCAACGTCTTATTCTATCTAACACTGGCATTTGCTACCTCTTATTCTTATTTTATCTCTATTTTTGTCTTAACCTCTACCTCTCTTTTCCTTCTATTTTTCTGATATTTTCTCTCCCCCTTTGCTCTCCCTCTCTCTCCCCTCTCTTTCCCCTTCACTCTTCCCCCTCTCTTTCTTTCCCCTCTCTCTTCTTCACTCTATCTCCATCCCACTGATCATCTAACTTTCTTTTCTGACGGCTTCTCACTGACTTTAGTTTCATGCATTAGCCTCTATTCTCAAACATTGTCTTTCATTGTCATTTGTGTTTTACTAATAAGAAAGAAAGAAAGAAAGAAAGAAAGAAAGAAAGAAAGAAAGATAGAAAGAAAGGAAGAAAGGAAGAAAGAAAGAAAGGATTAATGAAATAAAGACGGGAAGCAAAAGAAAAAAGATTAAAAATATTTAAAAACGAAAAAGAATGAGAGATAGAGAAGAGAAAAGATTACAAGAAAAACTGGGGCAGCAATAAATAAATAAATAACACAATGAAGACTATAGAAAGAATGAAAAAGGCCGAATAAGAAAATACAATGTAAAATAAAGAAGTCGTAAAATTTGTAAAGATAATGAATAAACTATACAAACTTTTTTTAAAATGACATAGAAAATGAAAGTGAAAGTAGAGATGAAACGTGAAAGGCGGGAAAAAAGAGTTTGTTTAGATAAATATGGCGAAGTAGAAAGTGAGAGAGGAGAAGGCGGGAGAGAGAATGAGAGTGGTGGGGAAAGATGATTGTATAATAAGATACTGGTAAACAATAGGAGCTGAAATGTAATGGTGATAGTTGTGGTGGTGGTGGTGGTGGTGGTGGTGGTGGAGACTGGGTGTTGATTTTCGCGGCGGCCTTCGTGTTGGTTGTAGCGAGGGTGATGGTAGTGATTATGAAGGTTGTATTGCTTTTGTCGTTGTCGTTCGTGGTGGTGGTAGTGGTGTTTATAGTGGTGGTGTTTGTAGTGATGGTGGTGGCGGTGAAGGATATCATCGTTTATCGTGTTGTTGTTGTTGGTGGTGGTGGTGGGGGGGGAATCTGTCAGGAATGTATATGATGGTAGTCTCAATTGCGCTAGTGTTTGTAGTGATAATGTGGCGATGGTTGTAGTAGAAACTAGCATAGTTTCTACTTGCGATGGTCTAAATAGTGATGGGGTCTGTTATGATACTTTTTGGTGTTGGTGTGTTTACGTTCCTGTAACTCACCTCTTCGACAAAAAAACTACGATAGAATAAGTACTATATTAAAAAAACAAATTAGTTCTGAGGTTGATTCATTCGACTAAAAATTTCCTCAAGGCGGTGCCCTAGCATGGCCACAATCTGACTGAAACAAGTAAAATATATATTATTTCTATTCTTGTTAAACTGTCGTATGTCCAAATTTGGTCGAATGCGTTTTATTCAATATTTTTTTTAAATGGCGGTGAGCTGGCAGAATCGTTAGCACGCTGGGCTAAATGCTTAGCGGTATTTCGTCTGCCGTTACGTACTGAGTTCAAATTCCGCCGAGGTCGACTTTGCCTTTCATCCTTTCGGGGTCGATTAAATAAGTACCAATTATGCACTGGGGTCAATTTAATCGACTTAATTCCTTTGTATGTCCTTGTTTGTCCACTCTATGTTTAGCTTCGTGCGGGCAATAAAGAAATAGATATTTGTCTTTGCTTGCAACAGCCGGTTCTTTTTGTCAAACTATCGTATCTCCAGCTGCTTCAGATGCCAAGATATCAAAAATTGTCAAAGTGAAGTACAACAGTTTTGCTATGGAATGGTGAAACTACTTTTTCGTTTTCCGAAAATGCAACCTTTTGGACTTACGACACTTTTGCATAAATACAACGAAATGTGTGTGTGTGTGTGTGTGTGTGTGTGAGTGCGTACATATTCACACACACATCTATATTTCCAAATATCTTATACATAGTCTATTTTTACACATTTTCTTTCTTTCCTCCTTCCTTTCCTTCTTTCCTTTTCTTTTTTTCGTCTTTTCGTTCATATACCTCTCTATTCTTTCACTCTTACAGTCTCCCCTTCTTAAAAAAAATTTTACTACATTTATTTATCTATTTATTTATGTATCTCACACCCTCACCCAGTCTGCATAACGTCACCTTAGTTCAGTGGTGTTTATTGATGTGTGACCACTAAAACGTTGATGAGCATTGATTTTGCTATTGCTTGGAACGCCACAGACGAATAGCCACAGCGTCTTAGACGTAGCTTCCAAGTACTGTCTTATGTTTTTTTCCGCTTGCGAAGAATAAAAGTACGCCATCATTTATTGCGAATTGCCACCATTAATATGAAAGAGACTGATGCAAATAACTTAGTCGTTCTCTTTAATAAACGAAAGAAAATAACTTACACCTGAGAAGCTAACTATTATTTGTTTATTCATCAATTATGATTATATGTGTATATATCTTTAATCTTTAATCTTTTACGTGTCTTAGTCACTGGACTTCAGCCATGCTGGGGCACCGCCCTTGAAAGATTTTAGTCGAACAGATCGACTGTATAACGTTTTGTAAGCCTACTACGTATTATATCGGATTCATTTTGTCGAACTGCGACTTAAAGGTAACATAAGAAAACCAACACCTGTTGTCAGGCGGTAGGGAGACTAACACACACACAAAACACACACACACACACACACACACACAAGGTGTCACACAGTGAGACTGTGCTCTGAAGCATATGTATATATATATATATATAT
>NC_068986.1:28379028-28382017 GCF_001194135.2 Octopus bimaculoides | reverse complement strand
ATATACCTGCTCAGAGGACAATGCAAAGTTTTCAAAAAGTTTTCGAAAAGTTCTCGATACGATCAAGAAGATCTTGTGCAACTGAAACCCGAGTGTCTTTTTGGTCAGCTGAAAGCAGTTTTGGCACAAACTTGGCTGACACACATCTCATACCCAAACCTTCAGTGATAATGGACTGAACACAACCGTAACTAATCTGCACACCCTCTGGTAACCCACGGATAGTGATTCGACGATTTCCTCTCACAGCTGCACGCACATCTGCGATGTTCTTCTCAATTCTACTGGTTCTGGGTCTCCCAGAATGTTCGTCAGTATGAAATTTTTTCTGCAATCTTTGAAACGTCTGACCCTCACGTACACTTGTGTGTGGCTCATACACTCCTCTCCATACACTTTCTTTAACTTTGCGCAGGCCTCTGAGCAGGAATTGCCATGACAACTTTCTCTATAATGGTTAATGCGACGATCTCACACGCTACACACCTTCCTTCCAGTGGAAGTGAGTTAGAACGTGAAAACTTAAAGCGCCTGCACAGCAGAGTTCAAGGTCAGTCTTTGCCAAGCGGCTTTACTCTGCGTGATTTAGCTTCGTTACTATGGCAACAGTCCAGATACGTATTTATCAGATCTCGTATTTAGATGGATATATTTCTATATACGACAAGCTTCTTTCAGTTTCTGTCTACCAAATCTACTCACAAGGCTCTGGTCGGCCCGAGGCTATAGCAAAAGACGCTTGCCGAAGTTGCCTTGCAGTGGGACTGAATCCGGAACCATGTGGTTGGGAAGCTAGCTTCTTACCATACATCCACGCCTGCGCCAATGTCTGTTTAAGATTTTTCCTATTACTGTTTGCTATTTCTGTTGCAAAATTGTGTTTACAGCAGAAGATAAAATTAACCTTATTTCTATTAACATTTTTAATAATATTTATGATTCTTCGGAAGTGTTTAGTTACTAAGTAAAAGAAACGTCTGGCGATATGTCTGCATACACTGAGACTGGATGATGCATTGAATCAAGTGATTTTAAGCTTTCTATTTTTACATGAGTAAATATATAGTCAAACCTGTTTTGTTATTTCTATAATGGATACAACTAGGTATGTCTTTAAACTCATCGTTTCATGAAAATAAATTACTTACTTTACGAAAGATATATTGGATATAATACTGAATAGCCATATACTAATGTTGTTACTAAATTGTGATGGGGGATTGATTTTAGTCTATATTTATGTATTTCAGCTTCCAATTTTTGTTTCTTGAAAGGTGAATATTTACTTGATCTTATATACATCTAAGGTTATATATTAAAAGTTATGTAAATTTGTTTCAATCGTAATGTTTAGGTCTGTCTTAAAATAATTCAAAGATCTCTTTTCTATACCTATCTAATTTTGTTGGGCATTTATATTCCCTGTAGTGATTAGCCGATCATCTCTGTATATTCATAGACAACATTTTAAACTGTTGACCTTATTCTTTAGCAAATATATAAACATAAAGGCAAATTTAGCAGAATCTAGACATTATTGCATCGATAAAAATAACACAACTTTTCTTACTCATAATATGTTACCGAGAGCAGATATATCGATCTTCTTAGATCTATGATTATTTCGAATCCAAATCGTTAATCGAAATATAAGTTTTGATGAAACCCCATTTATTGATGAGTAAAAGTCAATGATATGAAACTGGGAAAATTTCTACAAAGCAGGTTTGAAAATACATTTAGCCATATATGTAAATATAGAGAACTTATGAACAGTAGGTTCAGTGCACATGGATATATTGATGTACATTTCTTTTATTAATTAATATCACCGATCTAATTAAGGCAGATTATAGTACCCTGGGCAAAATGCTTGGCAGCATTTCGTCCGTCTTTACGTTCAGAGTTCAAACTCCATCAAAGTCGACTTTGCTTTTCATCCTTTCGGAGTTCGATAAAATAAGTACCAGTAAGAAGTGGGGTCGATTTAATCGACTTACTCACTCTCCTGAAATTGTTAGCCTTGTGCCAAAATTTGAAATCAGTATTATTGAACTAATTAATTATAGAGTTATTGTTATTCCATAAAGGTAAATTATACGATAATTCTAAGGTTGTCTTGTCTAAAATACTTTTACTTAGTACAACTAGATCACTCTTAGTTGCGTTATTAATCAACAAAACTAAGGCGACGGGCTGACTGAATTGTTAATGAGTCGGAAAAAATGCTTAGCGGTATTACATCCATCTCAACGTTTTGAGTTCAAATTCCACCGAGGTCGACTTCAACTTTCATCGCTTCGGAATTTATAAAATAAATTATCAAGTGAGAAATGGGGGTCGATATAATCGACGAGTCTCACACCCCAAAATGTGGTGTGGGGCTCGTCGTATAATAGAAGGAATCATTAATCAACAAATTTGGCCAACGAGCGGGCAGAACAGTTAGCAAGTCGGAGGAAATGCTTTATGGAATTTCTTCCCCACGACGAGGTCTACTTTGCCTTTTATCTTTTTAAGGGTCGATAAAATATTTACCAAACACTGGGGTTGATCTAATCAACTCACCCTCACAAATATTACTGGCCTTGAGCCAAAATTTGAAACCATTGTTAATCTACAAGCGGATTATTGGTAAAATCTCGTTTGTGGTCCTGAAATATACTGTTAAATTTTGCGCTAAGTTAAACATTCAGATCTGACATTTTTATTTAACCCTATGGCTATTTCCTTAACTTCTAAATTAAAGGAATTAAGTGTGTTGTAGGAAATACTTTTAAGTGTTAAATATATCATTTGATAAGGTTACTATTAATTCCATATAACTTTTTATTTTGCTTAAGTGGACAAAAATATTCTTTGAATGATGAAACGCTATTAAATACTACAAGTTACTTTGAAATTTATTGGTTGATTCTTTCTACGTTTCACTTTTCTTATTTTGCTGGATATCTCTGTTCATATATATATATATATATATATATATATA
>NC_068986.1:28375805-28376365 GCF_001194135.2 Octopus bimaculoides | reverse complement strand
GTGTGTGTAGGGTGAGAAACAAGGTAGAGTACGTTTTGTGACATACAATGAATGACATGTACATGTGTGAATGTGTACGTGGATGCGTGTGTGTATGTGTGTGAACGTGCGTGTGTGTGTTCGCTTATCCTTTTACTGTTTACTGGTTTCAGTCATTGGTTTGCATGCATATGCACGTGTACACTATATTCTTTTATTCTTTTATTCTTTTACTCTTTTACTTGTTTCATTCATTTGACTGTGGTCATGCTGGAGCACTGCCTTAAAGGATTTTAGTCGAAGAACTCGACTCTAGGACTTATTTTTTTTGTAAATTTAGTAATTATACTACCGGTCCCTTTTACCGAACCGCTATGTTACGGATGCATAAACACACCAGCATCGGTTGTCAAGTAATGGCGGCGGACAGACAGACACACACACGCACACACATATATATATATATGTGTGTGTATTTGTGTGTGTGTGTATGTGTGTGTATGTATGTATATATGTATGAATATATATATATGTATAGATATATGTGTATATATACATATATATATATATATATATATATA
>NC_068986.1:28373310-28375608 GCF_001194135.2 Octopus bimaculoides | reverse complement strand
TGTGTGTGTATGTATGTATATATGTATGAATATATATATATGTATAGATATATGTGTATATATACATATTTATACAACGAGATTATTTCAGTTTCCCTCTACCAAATCCACTCACAAAGCTTTGGTCGGCCCAACGCTATAGGAGAAGACATTTGCCCAAGGTGGCACGCAGTGGGACTGAACCCGGGAAGCAAGCATCTTAAGTATATATTATAGTAATAGATAAATAGATATATGAATACTGAGGAAGTTTGATGCACGAATGAGTGAACAATTTAGCAGTGTAAAAAAACTCAAAACATACAAGAACGAATTGTCCACCTAGTCTGAGAAATTCATTCTTTTTTAACACTCAGCATCGTGAGGGGACGTTTTGCAGGATGATATACCGCAACTAATGGGCGTATAAATAAAACTCATACAATGCATGTTGCACATGCTATGTATGTGATACATGCTATGCATGTGACACTGATAGTGTTTACATTATTAGAACTGTTTTAATTCAAAATTTAATTTTATTTCACCTGTGCTACACCATAGCACATCAGTAAATAAACATCACCCTATTTGCATATATATCTCAGACAAACGATTCGGTCCCTTTTGAGGTGAGTCGTGTGTACGGTACTGAAGAGCTGAAAGACAGTGAAATATCGGTATCGACCGTTCTCGTTCATCTGGCGGCCTGGTCTGAGGCATTCGGTATCTTGTAACACTTGTCATCAAGAAGGTAGGTTTACCAAGTTGATATCTCGCAACTAATCGGCGTATAAACCAAAACATATATACGCTATGTATGTGACACTGATAATGTTTATATAGAGAGAGTAGTTAAAATTGCATAGATTGTGTTTAGTAGTTTCACGTTTTACTGATTTGCATGCAATCAAAATAATAACTGACACAACTTTGTATTTATATACGCTACAAACTACAACAATCATTGAATAAACGCATCAACAATGTAAAATTATTCGATATAGTCTGAACGTCATTGTGTACAGTTATCTGTGGTTCATTCATTTCCCTCCTTGATAAATAGCGTCAAAAAAAAAAATAACGAATATTTATTCACGTTATCTGAAGAAATGACGCGACCGTAAGTTTTTCAGTCGTTAGGTAATACAAAATATTTTGATTTATGGCGACAAGTAAACATTAGTCCTGAACGTTCGTTCAAGATGGAACATTTATGAAATAGTGTATTCATTTTCTCTGAAATACAAAGGTCACAACGGTTGTTAATCTTTTTATAAGGTTTGACATGTAATATATATACAGACTAGTTTATAGTTCTTAAGATTATTATTTTACAAAGACGATATTTATTTTGATAAACTTGTGTACTGAGATCGTTTCGATTCTGTTTTTTTTTTGTTTTTTTTTAGAAGAATATAGTTGCAGATTAAATCACCTTAAATTTATTTCGGTTAACGCATTTTTGGACAGCTGTAAATATTTTTGCATATTATGCTATTGATTTCGAAAGTTATTTTATGGACAATTTACGATATTAAGACAGCTATATTAATGGAATATAACAAATAAAGAAGGTTGTTTCAGACTATTACTGTTGCCACATGCTCTTTCTATTGTAAAATTCTCCCAACAGCTTCAGCTAAATTTGGTTACAGCTTTCATTCTTAAGTTCGACCAAAATTTTTCAGATCCGTTCGCTTCAATATGTTCATCTTTCTTTGTTCATTTTTCTTTGTCACGCTATTCATGATGGTTCTGGCTATTATACATGCTTTATAAGAGTTTAGCATATGGAAGGAATTGTTCTACATATAGCAACAATGTTGTTAGTGTCTTCTGTTGTGGTTTTGCATTACCTACATTTATTGCTGGGTGGTGGGGTAAACTTGCTAGTACTCCATGCCAGACAATTAGTGGTCTATATTCTCTCTGTGTTCTAGACTTTTCGGTTTGGGGTTCATATATAACATTCTAAACGAACAGGTCTATTTTCTTTTTTGTAACGGCGCTGTTATATTCACTCCATTTGATAAATACAGGAGTTATATATGAGCCACTTCAAGTTTCATGCTGGCATAGAGCTGGAATCAGACAGGTTTGTATATCGCATTGTGCACGATCCAGGATTCGTTCAGACTCAGATGACATACTTGTATATCATATATACGTGTGTGTGTGTGTGCACATAGGGAGGTAGTACCGTGACGTCATTTTAAGACAGCTACAAATCACATGCGTGACGTCTTCCACACAAACAATACAAATATATGTATGTACGTATGCATGTTTGTTATATATATATATATATATATATAT
>NC_068986.1:28372690-28373262 GCF_001194135.2 Octopus bimaculoides | reverse complement strand
ATATATACATATATATATCATCTTTATGCATATATTTAATTAAATTTTCTTTCATGATTCTTCGTTGTTTCTTTCACTTCAGCAATAAAGTCGTTACTATTTGTATGAAGCTGGCAGGATCTCTTACGGCGTTAGTACGTATTTATTTCATTACATTGCATGAAATCATTTACTTCACAAGAAAAGAAGAGTTAGGAAAGGTATATTATGACTGTATTCTCTTCGAGGAATGCATCGCTGTTCACATTGTTCATAGACAGGTAGATGTACTACATTAATATATGGATCTATTCAATCTAACAAATATGTAGGCGATATTTCACCTACGGTGGAATAATTTGCTAAAGTTCAGCATGAAACCGTTCGTAACATGCTCACATTGTTCAAGTGAGTTTGTGTGATTGTAAGTAGGTATACATATAGATAGATAGATAGATAGATAGACAGACAGACAGACAAACAGACAGGCAGACAGACAGATAGACAGACAGACAGACAGACAGACAAACAGAGACAAACAGACAGATAGATAGATAGATAGATAGATAGATAGATAGATAGATAGATAAATA
>NC_068986.1:28371217-28372530 GCF_001194135.2 Octopus bimaculoides | reverse complement strand
ATATATATATATATATACAGGAGGGAGAATATACAAATAATAACAACAGACGAGGACAGGTGGTGTAAATAACAAAAGTATATATTAGTATGACGCTCGGGAATACGGAAAGTCTTTGACGTTTCGAGCTACGCTCTTCAACAGAAAGAATACGGAGACAAGGAGAAAAACACGGAGAAAAAAAATTGAATAGTGTTCAGTCAACGGTCAATCATAATAATGGCCGATCATACATATATATGTGCATGTATGTATGCATGTTTGTATGTATGTAGGTGTGTGTATGTGTGAATATATGTATGTATGTATGTACATAATGCTACATTGGTAGATAGATACATACATACAATCTAACAAATATGTCTACTCTATCTACGTTACTTTACCTGCAGTTGGATAACTGCTAAGTGTCTGCATGAAACCAACGGTACCGCATTAATATTATTCTGTACACGCTCACACACGCACACACACATATGTATCTGTTTATACATACACATCAATATATGGATACACATGCACATATACATAATGGAAGTAGAAAGAAATACAAAGAGTCAGAGTGAAAGAGAGAGAGAGAGTAAGAGAGAGAGAGAGAGAGAAATTGCGCGCGCGCGCGCGCGTGTGTGTGTGTGTGTATGTTTAAATATATGTATGTATATGTGTTTATGAAACCAGTAATATGTAGAGTGCAGCGACATATAGCCAGACACAAACCAATATATATATATATATATATATATGTTCAGAGATGAAAAAGAAAAATTATGAAAAATAAAAAACAAAATAGAAACAAAAATTAATAATTGCTTCATTTTCTTCTTTTCTGTACTTTTTTCCTCGAAATTTTTATTTCTGATTTATTAGCTTAAAATGATGCAGTTGTTATTGTTTGTTGTTCTTGCTTTTATTTGTTCGTCTCAATATATTTCTACCCCAAACTTATTAAGTACTTAACGCTGTCATAGTCTCTAGCAGTCTATAATCTCTAACGATTGCAACTATGTACAGCTGTTTGTTATTTCTTTTTCCAGCGATGGTGAAATTATTGTTGTTGTTGCTGTTGTTGTTGTTGTTGTTGTTGTCCTCGTCGTCGTTGTTCTTGTTGTTATTGATGTCGTCATTGTCGTCGATGTTGTTGTTTTGTTTTGTTGTGATGCGTTTTGTATTTTTTTGCTGAAAAATTTTAATGTCATTATACGTTATTATATATCGTTTTATTTTATGATTTTTTTGTGTAATATTGTAAATGTTTTAATTTTGTTTTCATATGTCATATATATATATATGTATATATATATATATATATATAT
>NC_068986.1:28369148-28369773 GCF_001194135.2 Octopus bimaculoides | reverse complement strand
GGAAGAGTTTTTAATCAGATATTAGAAATAAATAGATAAATAAATAAAATGAAGACATTGCAAAAAAAAAAAAAGATCAAGTAAAATAGTATAGACATATACCATGCTCTTTCACACACACACACACACATATATGTATGTATATATGTATGCATATATGTATGCATGTATGCATGCATGTATGTATGTATGTATGTATGCGTGGATGTATGCATGTACGTATGCATGTATGTATGTATGTGTGTGTGTACGAGTATAGTTATGAATTTGTGTATACATAAGCAAGCATATATTTAAGTGTATATATATGTAAAAATACACACACACACACATATGCATGTATGCAAGCTTCTATATATGGGTATATGTATATGTGTGGGTATAAAGATTAGTATACACACATATGTATATACACACACACGCACACACGTATATATATATACATATATGTATAAACACATGACTATAATATACATATATATTTATGCATTCATTTCTTTATATCAATGCATGCGTTTATGTAATTGCATATGTATCTAAATTGAATTTTATATAGATATATAACTAATGTGTGTGTGTATATATGTATATATATATATATATATACATATATATATATACATAT
>NC_068986.1:28364128-28366280 GCF_001194135.2 Octopus bimaculoides | reverse complement strand
GTATGATCGTGTATAGAGGAATATATTATTTTATTTAAAAGAGTTCCAACTCTGTCTATTTTTTATGTTTTATTTATATTCTTGTAAAATTAATGTGGGATATAGAATATGGAATATATAATATATAATATATAATATAAAAATGGATGGTACAATGAAATGAAGTATTGAATGTCTTATTGGATATATGGAATATGTCTTACACGTACATGGGGAACACATACGCCATTGAAACCGGGCCCATGAGCCTGGCCAGGCTTCAAAAGGGCACATTTATTATTTTTTAATTTTATATATATATATATGTGTGTGTGTGTGTGTGTGTGTGTGTGTGTGTTTGTGTGTGTGTGGGTATGTATGTATACACATACATATGTATGCATGTGTTTGTATGTATAGGTCAAATTTATAGAAAAACAAAAGATGAAGACAGGTGTAGGAACAACAAGCAGGTGCATTAGTTTAACACTAGTGAAAATTGGAAAAGTTTTTTACGTTTTACTCTTCAACAGAAAGGAAAAATGGAGGGAGAATGAAAAAAACGGAGAGTGACAAAAACAGGGTAGAGTTCAACATGGCGTAATGCAATTGGTATTATTGTATACTGTCAATAATATGTCTAGTACATGTACATTGTAATTACTGAAACAAATTTTTTTACATTTTTTTTTACATTTTTTACATTTTTTTTTACATTTTTTACATTTTTTTTCGCAAATCTTTGAATCGCACCCTTTTGTTTTGTGATTGTGATTGCAAACTACTGTGGTCCAGCATGGCAAATACATACACTTATATACATTCACGTATATACACATTTATATATACACACATATATATATACACATATATGTATATACACATATGTATCCATTTATTCGTATGTATATAAATATAGATACATACATACATGTATATCACATCTAACTTCGCGTTCAAAAAAATAATAATTTTTCTATCGTCTTGGCCTAACAGCCCTTAAAGTTTGTTGTCACTGTCCTGTCTTGTTTTTACTGTCTTGTTCTTACTGTCCTGTTCTTGTTTACACTTTCACCCACCGCAAAAAATTCCAGATTTTAATTAATTTGCTTGCGGGAAGGACTGCTCGAACGAAGTCACGTATTGTCCTTGCTTTCGAAACGCAGAGTAGTTGGAGCAGGGACAACTGAAGATGGATAATATTCTTTATGTTGCATTCTCATTTCTCTGTTTGTTTTTTTCGTTGTTCGGAAAAAAGTTCGTTTTCCGTTTTCGTCTTCATGTTTTCGTTTCTCATTATGTTTAACGCTTTTTTGATGTCCTGTACCCATATATGCCTGTATGTATACACATAGATGTCGGTATGTACATATATGTATGGATATATGCATATAATTATATATTATTTATGTTATTACACACATATACATATATATATTCATTCAAGCACACACACACACACACACACACACACACACGCCCACACACAAACGCAGTTTAATCTAGTTTTGCATACGTTATACGTGGTATTTAAACGCATGTACACATGTCTGTATGGGTATATGTATGTATGTGTATACGGATGTGACGTGTATTTATATGTGAGCACACGAGGGTGTATCAGTGTGTGAAAGACAAAAGGGAGAGAGAGAGAGAGAGAGAGAGAGAGAGAGAGAGAGAGAGAGAGAAAGAAAGAAAGAGAGAAAGAGAGGATAATGCCCACATGATCTGAAGTTGTAAATACATTTTGTTGGATAGAAAGGATACATTGCACTGCCATGTTGTAACATAAACATATATAAAGAGTTGGATATGTATAACATTGATATCGATACACATATACACGCACGCATATGATTATTATGGGAAACACAATAAGACGATACATAATCGTGTGTGTATGTGTATGCATGTATTCTCTTAGTGCCATGTGCGTACATGAACATATTTATGTATTACGTATGCATGTGTGTGTACATTTGTGCGTGTATGTGTATGTATGTGCATACACATACAGGCACACATATGAATTATAAATATTCACATAGAAACATGTGTACATGTATATAACTTTTTTATCCCTTTCTCACACACACAACACACCACACGAATACACATTTGTATGTAAGCATTCATGTACATATGCATATATATATATATATATATATATATA
>NC_068986.1:28362275-28364118 GCF_001194135.2 Octopus bimaculoides | reverse complement strand
TGTATATGTATGTATGTATCTATGTATGTATTTATATATGTGTGTGTGTATCTATCTCTCTGTATATATGTATGTACACACACATAAGTGGGCATATGCACACATATCTACATATGTATACAGGCACATGTGCATACGTAAATATATTTTGTAAATATACATGCATGCATATATGTTTGTATGTATGTATAAGATGGGTGTGTATACATATATATATTTTAATTTGTTATAGATAGATAGATAGATAGATAGATAGATAGATAGATAGATAGATAAGTATATACATATATACATGGTTACATACATACACATACAGATACACACGAACACACACACACACACACACACGCACACAAAGTACGACATATAATTGAGGAAACGCTGACGAGAGCAGGGACAATTGAAATAAGAGGGGTGAGGTTGGTGGGTGATCTTCTCTATATTCAAAGAATTGGACAGAGGGAAGGCTTCATGATTTCCCGTATATGCAATAAAGTGTCTTCTATTCTACTGATAAAAATGACGCAGCACGGAACCCTATTATACGTAAATCATAAAACTATAATAGATAATATGTATGGAACATAAAAAGGGGCAATGAATGCGAGATAGATAGTAAGACTGATAGACAGATAGATAAAATAGATAGACAGATAGATAGATAGATAGATGGATAGATAGATAGATAGATAGATAGATAGATAGATAGATAGATAGATAGATGGATAGATAGATAGATAGATAGATAAATAGATAGATAGATAGATAGATATTGTGATGTTAATAAATAGGTGTGCGTGTGTGTGTGTGTGTGTGTGTGTGTGTATTGGAAACAGACAACGGAAGTTCCTCTATGAGGTCATGCGACCAGATGGAAATTGGAGCTAAATCTTCCTTAAATTACACCGCACCACTCTTTCTAGAGAAGGGAAGGACATATTGAATAATGTAATCTCAGGCACCTCTAAATGCATGGCATTGTCACGGCCGGAACGCTTCTGATAATAGGTTGAGTTAACTAGAGTTGGTCTGGATGTGAGCAATGACAACTAACTTAATTGTCAAATTACATGCCATCGAGGGAACCTGTTGCAGAAAAGCGATTTGTGAAAAATAACAGCCAAATCTCCCTCACTTTTCCCTGCCATTTTCAAGAGGAACGAGGCACACATTGGATATTGTACTCTTAGATGTACCATGTCAGAAGAGAGAACGAATAGTCACAGTCAGAATGTTTTAAGCTGTCTCTTCCGAGCAAATTTGATCTTGGGCTAAACACCAACGGCAAGTGAATTGAAAACGGGTCAACGAGAAAACTTCTAGAAATTTGCTTGACCTGCTAGAAGCAATAGTCAACCCTCTACTATTTTATAAAATGAATATCGCATATAGATATCCCGAACCACGTAGTCTTGGATTCAGTCCTACTGCCGAGGCAACTTGAGCAAGTTTCTTTGACTATAGCTCCAACCCATCGAAAGTTTCGCGAGAGGATTTGGTCTACGGAAACGGTGTGGAATCCACACGTATGTATGCATGTATGTATGTATGTATGTATGTATGTATGTACGTATGTATGTATGTATGTATGCACGTATGTATACATGTATGTATGTATGTATGTATGTATTTTTTTATTTTTCTCAGTCATTTGACTGCGGCTGTGCTGGGGAAATGCCTTGAATGGTCTTTTAATTAAACAAATCGACCCCAGGACTTATTTTTAAGTCTGGTACTTATTTTATCGTTCCTTTTTGCCGAACCACTAAGTTATGGAAGAACGGAGCATGAAGAGAAAGGGAGGTGACAGATACAGATAGAACAAAATTGGCTCATTTTTATT
>NC_068986.1:28360875-28362265 GCF_001194135.2 Octopus bimaculoides | reverse complement strand
TGAACTCGGAACACAAAGAGCCAAGGTATGTTAGAAAATAACTTGCCCGACGTAATTATTATTTCTCCAATCCACCGCTCAGGCCTGGCGGTTAATTTATTGATACCTGAAAGAATAAAAGATAAAGTTGACTTCGGTAGGATTTGAACTCAGAACACAGAAATCCCGAACAACTATTTTCAGTGCAGTCCATCTGACACTTCAAATCCTCTGCCTCTCCATCACTCTTTAAAAAGAGAAAAAAATCACACCCTACTATTCAATAAAATTTTTTTTTAACTGAATGGAAGAACACATTGGATAAAAGATGGGAGCGTCACCAATGGAACGCTTTTGGTCACAAATCTTTTAGATGAAAAGCGAGCCGAAGCTAAGAATCACCACCAACAACAACTACGACTGGATTAATAAATATTAATTTCTTATTTAAATAATACAAGGCTACAAATTTATAGTTAGAAGGGGATGAGATCCTATTCTGATCATAATACCTCCCAAGAGAAGATTTATCGAAGTAAGTTAACCGAAATGGAATTGCATCAACCGCAGATCAATAAGATCTGATTATCGATTAGTTTCTTTTGTTCTCTCTGTCTGTCTTCCTTTTTTTTCTTGTTTTTTTTTTCTTTCTCCTTCATACTGCTTTCTGATAATTTCTGATAGGTTTTTGAACTTGGCTCCTTAAGCAATTAAATCTGGACACTGTTTATTTGCGAATCAATGTTTAAGACAAACGCTGGCAGATTAATCTACCGAAAGACAGACAGACATACCTCTTTCTCTCTCTCTCTAAAAAGCCGCCATTGTCGGCGTCTACAATAATAATAATAATAATGATAATAATAATATTAATAATGATAATAATAATAATACATCCAGCAGAGCCGTTTGCGAGAAGTCCCATTATAAAGATAAGATATCAGTTTATAAGTTTCAAGATATTTCCAAACCTTCCAATTCTCCTTCCCAAAAACTAACATATCCTGCCGCTCTTCCTCTCAACTCAACTCATCTGATTTTTATCTTCGATATAGGTTTATTTATTTAATTTTGTTTGTTTTTTTGTTTTTTTTTTATTTCGTGCTGTTGTTATGTCGTAGCTGTTGTTGATGTTGTTGAGGTTGTTGGTGTTGTTGTTTTGGGGTTTGTTTTCACTGTTGTTCTCTTCTCAGCAATTTCTTCCTGAACCAGAAAATATTCTAATCTACGCCTGTCTCCAATATGATGCTCTTTTATCTCTTTATCTCTCTCTCTCACTCTCTCACTCCCCCCTCTTTTAGGCTCCGTACACACACACACACACACACACACACACACACTCACACACACACACACTCACACACACACACACACACATATATATATATATATATATATATATATATATATA
>NC_068986.1:28358689-28359358 GCF_001194135.2 Octopus bimaculoides | reverse complement strand
ATTATTATTATTGTAATTATTATTATTAGTAGTAGTAGTAGAAGTAGTAGTAGTAGTAGTAGTAGTAGTAGTAGTAGTAGTAGTAGTAGTAGTAGTAGTAGTAGTAGTAGGAATGGGGTGGCGATGGAGATTATAGGTGTTATAGTAATGGTGCCGTGGAGTGACGGTGACAGTAGTGGTGGAAGTAGTGGAAGCAGAGGTAGCTGATGGTTGTTGTCGTTATTGTGGTGGTGGTGGTGGTGGAGTTTATAGGGTTTTGGGTGGTAGTTTGTGGTGACTGTGGTAGTGGTCGTGGTAGGGTTGATGAAGCGAGTAATGATTATGGATAGGTGTAGGTGGGATGATGATGATGATGGGGACGGCAAAAATTGTTAGAGACAGTTGGTGATAGTAGTGGTGGTTGCGGTGGTAGTGGTGTTGACATCGATGTATAGGTAGTGGAGGTAGTGGTACTGGTGGCGGTAGTGGATGTGATATTAGCAGAGAGTAATCAAATCAAGCTGTTTTAGGTAGTGTTTAGGTGGTGTTGATGGTGGTGGTCGTGGCGTTCATTATGTGAATGACCGAATGGTGGTAAGGATAGCGCCTGGAAGTTGCGATAATGTTGTTGTTGGTGGTGGTGGTGGCGGCGGCGGAGGCGGCGGAGGCGGCGGAGGCGGCGGAGGCGGC
>NC_068986.1:28357399-28358568 GCF_001194135.2 Octopus bimaculoides | reverse complement strand
TGGTGGTGGTGGTGGCGGCGGCGGCGGTGGAAGCGGGGCGAAGGTGGTAGTTGTGGTGGTGTTCGTTTGCGGTGATCGTCGTGATACTATGTTGATGATGATGGTGGTGGTGGTGGTGATGGTGGGAGTAGAAGTGGTAGTAGAGGTCGTCGTTGTGGTAGTAGTTGTGATGATGGTGGTGGTAATGGTTGTCGTTGTCATGATAGTAGTGGTGGTAGTGGTGGTGGTGGTGATGGTGGATGGTGCTGGAGTTGGCGATGTTTGGGATAACGGTGAGCGACAAAGCTGACAGTGTCATTGATGCTGGGGATGGAGTTTGATAGACCAGATATTCTAGACTTGATCGCAGAATTAAATTCACGCCATCTTTACAAACTCCCAGATATTCCAGTTAGAAAACACTTCCTGTTTCCGGTCCGTCTTCAGATAGTATCGTCTCATTATTGTTGCTGTTACAGCAGTAGTCGTTGTCATCGTTATTGTTGTTGTTGTCGTTCTTGCTGCTGCAGTTTTGTTCCAAGTAAGACACGATCAAACATAGCTATAACCAGAAGAATTTCATCCGTGACCATCCCATCTGTGTTTTTGTTTTCTTTTCCAGTTGTAGTTTAGGACAGTAGAATTTGATTTGAGGAGATTTGTGCGCTATTTCCAGCAAATCGTGCAACGCTTTAAGGGAGTCCTTTTTGGGCTCGTACTTTCCCGACTGCCTCAACCCAGCAGTCTTATGGCTCATAGACATTCCAGCCACGACAAATCCGTCTTTTTGTTTTCAGACATCCCCCAAAGTGTCCTCAAGGTGGTAGAATGTAATTTGAGGGAGTTTGAGCTAATACAGGGTGTTCAAAAAGTCTCTCCGCAGTGAAATTTTTCATCCTGCGCATCACCATGGCGCTACTTCAAGAGTTTTTCGGTGAACGGATTATTTCGAATGGAATTTGGCCACAAAGATCACCTCATTTAACACCGTTAAACAATTTTTTTTCCTGGGGTGCAAGTAAAGGATCAGTGTACAAGAATCGCCCGAAAGCCTTTAAATACTTACTGCGAAGAGACTTTTTGAACAACCTGTATTTGATGTTGGTAGACTAACCGTTTAGAGCAGTGATTCCTTTTGATTCCAATTCTACATGTGAGTATATTATAGACACACACACATATGTATACAC
>NC_068986.1:28356370-28357207 GCF_001194135.2 Octopus bimaculoides | reverse complement strand
ATATATATATATATATACATATGTGTGTGTGTGTATATATATATATAATATATATATATATATATGAGTGTGTGTGTGTATGTGTACGTAGAACACAAGAGAAGATGAATGAAATAGCATGAAACATACAGATACATAGTGAGGGTAAGGGGGAAGATATAGTCTGCAGATAGACGGTGCGGAGATAGAAATGGTGGGGGTAGTGCTGGTAATGGTAGTGGTGGCGTTGAATTAATAGCGGATGTGTAAGTTTAATGGTTAAGAGGTGCGGCGATTAGTAATGGTGTTGGTGGAGGTAGTGGCTTCTTGGTGGTGCTTAAAGGTGGTGGTTACTAGTCGTAATTGAAAGTGAAAGGACGGACTATTGGCGCAGCGTGGGGTGGGGTATTCAGATAAGGAATGACAGGTGTGTGTGTGTGTGTGTGTTTTTGGGTGTTTGTTTATGTATGCGCATAACGGTTGACGGAATGCATTGGGAATGTGTAGTTATTCGGTCTTATGAATGCGTTCGTTCAGCTACGTGTGTGTGATACATACCTGCACATAGATGTATGCGTTTGTGCATGTGCGTATATAAGTATACATGTATGCATGTTTGTTTTCATATATATATATATATATATATATATATGCATGTATGTCTGTATATATATATATGCGTGTGTATATGTGTGTATCTATGTTTGTATGTATTTATATATGTATATATACAATTTATATATATATATGTATATGTATGTATATATATATAAATATATATATATATATGTGTATGTATATATATATGCATGTATGTGTATATATATATATATGTATATATATTTATATGTATGTATA
>NC_068986.1:28351846-28353572 GCF_001194135.2 Octopus bimaculoides | reverse complement strand
ATATATATATATATATATATATATATATGTATGTATGTATGCATATGTAGTTATATACAATTGCATGCATATAATGAAGGTTGCTTAGCTAGAGAATCATAAAAATATACACATGACGCAAGAAGACTGCTGTTAGTCGCAGATATAAAAATGGCGACCAAAGGAAACAATGATATTTTAAGACACAAGAGAGAATATGTTTGAGTGGAGAAGAGCAGGTAATGGGAACGTGAAAGGAGGAGGGTGCGAAGAGAAAGAGAAAAAAGGGAGACAGACAGACAGAAACAGAGACAGAGACAGAGACAGAGACAGTGAAAGGGTAGCAGATAGTCTGAAGGGATGTGTTCGAAAGCATATGTAATGTTGAGTTGTAAATAAGTGAAGAGAAGTAGGAGAAATCTAAGAGAGGTAGATAGGGATAAAGAGAGGGGTAGGAAGAGGTGAGATGGATATGCAGAAAGCTGGAGTGAATGTGTTGAGAGGGAAAGAGAGAGGATGGCGAGAGACAGATGGATATGTGTGTGTAAGAGACCATAAGAGATGTATTGACATAGAGACTTATTGACGTCCTGGCAAACAGACTGACATATCTATCTATCTATCTATCGATATATATATATACAGAAAGAGAGTGAGAGAGAGAGAGAGAGAGAGACAGACAGAAAAGAGAGATAGATAGATAGATAGATAGATAGATAGATAGATAGACAGACAGACACACACACACACACACACACACACACACACAGAGACAGGTTTCGATTCCAAGACCGGGTGACACGTTGTGTTCTTGAGCAAGCCACTTCATTTCCCGTTGCTCCAGTTCACTCAGCTGGCAAAAGTGAGTTATCCTGCAAGGGACCAGCGCCAATTTATATGCCATACAAATCGGTCAAGCGGCCCTTATGAGTCGGCATGACTGGAAAAGGTAACGTTATTTTTTACCTAGTGACTGGTCAGGCCGAAGGGAAGTGACCAGTAATCACGTGAAACTGCAAGTTACATCAGAGTGCCCCTCTCTCAGAGGGATACTGTGACAACAGCCTAGAATCCCTCGTTCCGGGTGGTTTTACGGCGCACCGAGACACCATCCAAGTGTATTTCTGCAACCAGCCCTCAAACAGAATGACAGCATATATGCTAGTTAACTCATAACTGAAACCCTTACAAGTGTTATTACTTCAGGTCAGCGTAAATCTGGGAACAACAATGGTGAAAAGGTGGGTCCACACTTCTCAAACTCGTAGAACTCCCGGACTAGAATCCCGCTACTGGATGCAGTTTGAAGTCATACGCAGCACATTCCTGTGAGTGTGTGTGTGTGTGTGTGTGTGTGTGTGTGTGTGTGTGTGTGTGTGTGCGTGTGCGCGCATGTGTGTGTAAATAGACACACACACATACATATATATGTATGTGTGTGTGCGCATGTGTGTGTAAATATACACACACACATACACATATATGTATGTACTTTCGTATGTATGTATGTATGCATTTATATGTATTTCAAAAAGTTTGTCGGAAGCATAGGCTGGAGAAAAGGCGGAATATTCGTCGAAATTTTAATATTTTCAAAGAAATAGAATAAAAGAATTAAATCATACAAATATATAACACAATGACTCTATCACATTTGATTCATTTATCATAACGTTAAGTCCAGAAATTTAGAAAGAAATTGTTAAAGTGAATGTGTGTGTGTGTGTGTGTGTGTGTGTGTGTGTGT
>NC_068986.1:28351006-28351778 GCF_001194135.2 Octopus bimaculoides | reverse complement strand
AGAGAGAGAGAGAGAGAGAGAGAGAGAGAGAGAGAGAGAGAGAGAGAAAGAAAGACGTCGTACTAAGGAAGTTATTGACGATAACTAAAAAATAAAAATATTCACGTCACAAAATCGTTAGTGCTCTTCAGAATGATATACTGCAAACGAAATAATTAATTGAGGCTATATGTGTCGGCCATTGAATGTCCTGGCCGTCTGCCTATATTATTGTCTACACGGGAGTAGTGGGAAATATGGCAGCGAATTAGTAGAACTGAACACAAAATCGTTTGCAACATGAGTTTAGATTCTGCGATCAAATCCAACCACGGTTAGCTGTTTCTGTCATCTTTCATGGATCGTTAAATAAGTACCAATCAAATTATTGGAAAGATCTAATCAAATGTATTCGCCCAGGAAGGTTAAAGTTACATGCCTATAGCAGAAATCATTATTTTTGCAGGTGCCAATATGGAAGCTAGAGTGTTCAAATATTTATTGCGTTGGATGCTATACGTATTGAATATACGGACACACACGCACGCACTCACGCACGCACACACAGAGAAAAATAATTGAAAATATCTTTCATCTAAAAAATTGTATGTTTTTATCGCTTCAGAATTATAAGTTGTAAAAAAATTAGTCGAGATTAAATTTCAATGTATTTTACTAACATTCATTTTCTAATAAATATAAAAACAGATAACCTGAAAATGAACTGATAATGTATTTCAATTAAAAAATAATTTGTTCTTGTGATTAAAAAAAAAATGTAGTCAACGTTGGG
>NC_068986.1:28348623-28350756 GCF_001194135.2 Octopus bimaculoides | reverse complement strand
CGCTCCTTCTGAAGATGCTATAGACATATGGAAGGAAAATGTAGTGGCTGTGCTGAGTAAGGTGGAAGATGGAGAGAAAGAAGTGTTACGAAGACAAGACAGGATAAACAGACAGACAGACAGACAGACAGACAGACAGACAGACAGATAGATAGATAGATAGATAGATAGATAGATAGATAGATAGATAGATAGATAGATGAGAAATGGATAGAGTGGGAAAGAGTCTGACAAAGGGGTGGGCGGGATCCGAAGTAGAGAAATTTGTCAAAGTGTAAAAGATGATGTTCGGAAATTCGAGTAAGTGATAGTGAATGAAAGAAATCTGACAGAACTATAAAGACAAATACAAAAATTAATGAAGTATGTGATTGAATTAATGAAAATAATGAAATTTGACTGGATGATTAAGGAAGATTGGCGTCGATATTTCATATATACAACAAGTATTTTAAATCAACCAAATGTAGAGATTCTTAGCTGCAAAGAAACTGCGGAGAAAAGATGAAGATTATAAGAAAGACTTATTGCTCAATGTGAAATGGAAAGATAAAGTAACGATAGGTAAAAATGAGGGCAAAACTGTGGCTTAAAACGAAAAGATCAATAAGAATTACCAACAGGAGACTGAAATAAACCTCGTTATTTTCAGCGGGTACTATGCAATACTCTCTCTCTCTCTCTCTCTCTCTACACACACACACAGATAGAGAGAGAGAGAGAGAGAGAGAAATAGATACGCATGCATGTACGTATGCATGCACGTATGTTCGTATAAGTGTATGTACTACACATGAAAACTTTGATTACTCAGAACTGTGTCCCCTAGTTATCTAAATTATTGATTTAAGAAAATACTAACACAGGCTTACACACATACACACATGAAGACAAGCAGACAGACAGACAAACAGACAGACATACAGACAGACAGACAGACAGACAGACAGACAGACAGATAGATAGATAGATGAGATAGAGCAGAAAGTTAATAGTTTTTTCCCCAGTGTTATTTCAGTATTACCTCATGTAATTTTCGCAATTACACCTCCATCTTTTTTCCTCGTTATAAACACCTTTTCATATAATACATAGTAATATACCCCAATATTGTACATCAATACTTGTTGCCCATTTAATTCAGCTTCTACTAACTTCCTATAGTAAGCCTGACGATTGCCCCTGCTATCTCTAACAACACACACAGTTCCACCCTACAATACACCAGATTTAATCTAATCTACACCTAATGATTCACCTGCAAATAACACCTATTTATATAACGACAGAATAAGCTTATTGTTAGCTTACACCTAGAATCCTAAGAGGCCTACAGTCACATGTCACATTTCAAATCTCGCTTCCGTCAAAGGATTGCCTCATTAAATACTCACTCATCCATAGAGAACACACAATTTTAATCCAAATCACACTTGGCATTCTCATAGAACTTTACCTTTCACTTCATAAACACTTACTTACCATTAAAATCTACTCATTAAATCCTGGAACCATATAATTGCTTCGAAAATTAAATCAATTTGTCGATAATACACCATCTTATTACAACTTCATAATCTTCCTAGCAGTTATATTACTTCTCTGCATCCAAAGCATCAATTTTGATCGACATTATATTTTCCGTCTTGCTTTGCCTACCTTTCTTAACTCCCCTTATATACGCAAATCAATAATATTGTTCTTTCCACCAAAACCAATCTCTTACTTCTACACAGTTTTGTCCTCTTAGAAAACCCTCAAATTTATCTATTTCAACAATTGTTAAGAATTTTAATCTTCCGTTATATCAAATATGTTCTTTCTTTCTTTTATTTGTTTCAGTCATTTGACTGCGGCCATGCTGGAACACCGCCTTTAATCGAGCAAATCGACCCCAGGACTTATATTCTTTGTAAGCCTAGTACTTATTCTATCGATCTCTTTTGCCGAACCGCTAAGTTACGGAGATGTAAACACACCACCATCGGTTGTCAAGCGATGTGGGGGGGGGGGACAAACACAGACGCACAAACATATACACACACATCAAATCAAATCAAATGCGACCTTTTAAAGCCTAGCCAGGCTCATGGGCCTGATTTCCCGGTTTCAATGGCGTGTGTGTTCCCCAAT